>NC_037285.2:7141281-7444312 GCF_000002775.5 Populus trichocarpa | reverse complement strand
TAGTCACTAAAATAGTCAATTTTTATAACAAATGGTTTTATACGACGAAAAGAGTTTAAGATTAACTGTTTTTTTTTACCTTGAAAGGATTTTTTTTGTTTTGGGTTGATTATGTGTTTTGGAGCGGTTTTTTGAGATCATAAATTGATTTAATAAGGTTACAAGAGTGTTTCGGGTTAAAAAAATAGATTTTTGGATTAAAAAAAAACCTCATTTTTTCATCCCCTACAGTGGTTGGAATCTATAGAATTATAAATGACGTGTCGTTTGCCAATACTGACAACTTTTTATCAAAGAATACAGTAGACGACATGTCGTCTACCCCATTAACTTTAAAATAAAAAACAAAGGCCCACGTGTATGAGCCTAAACTTGTAGGCCTTTCTTAGTGGGTCGGGCGCTTGGCTTGGTTTACTAGAACCACAATGCTTGATCTTCTTTTTTTAATTTTCAATTTTGATTAATACTTTTTATATGTATTTCTTAAAATAATTTTTAATTAATATCTTTTCTTTGTGATTTATTTTGCTTATTTATCATTTTATAAATAGCAATGTTTTAAATTAAATTGGGTGTGTTTAATTTTTTAAGAGGTTAGTATAATTCGTAATTCTTTTTTATATTTCATATAGATCAAATATTTATTTTCTTATGATAATTTTAATATGTATAGTATTGCATAATATTTTTTTCCTTTTATTTTTTTTAATAAATTTTATGTGTGTCTCGATTCTTATTAAAAATTAAATTTTAATAAACAGATTCATTAAATAAAACTAAGTAAATGACCCATTTTTTTATTTTTGGATCATGCTATCATGATATATATAATTCAAATAATTTAAATAAAACCAACTTTTTAATTGGTCTGGACTATAACACAAGTTATTAGATTTTAAACAAAATAATGCATTTATAAAGCCTAGATATTTTATCAAAAACTAATATGGATCCATGGTGCAGCTCGAGCACCAGTCTAGTTTATAAACTAAATCCTAGACAACTCCTTAAGTCAAAATTTATCAAAAATAAAAACCCAGCTAGATGACCTATGGATTTGTTTGGTTTTAAAAATTTTAAAATGAAATCCAAATGGAGTTAAAAAAACCAATTGGGTTGGATGATCCAAACCAACCGGATGCTAGCTAGGATCGTGCCATGCTGAATGAACTGGCACGTATATTAATATCCATTCAGCCTCTTTTAGCCCAATAAATTCTTCTAGGTTTAGGCCTAGCTAGTTTCACGTCCTGACAGGTCTGACAGGTCAACTGTGATTAATACAGGCCAACAACAGAGCGGGGGCACACCAGTTCTGACTTAATCAAGGGGGAAAAGTCATAGTTTTTGCCCTTAGTTTGCTGAAGAGAAGGGTCTATCCTGAAAGTTTATTGTAATAAGAATATTAAAGTGTAGCTTTCTTTCAATTTATGGCATCCAGGAGAGAATCCATGCATGCAATGCATTTGGTCGGACGTGCACCCATGACCCACCCACTACCTTTTCTCATTTATTGAAACCGCCGGTCGTCGACGATCTAGCTTGTATTTCACGTTCTACTAAATGACTTATCCTCTTCCTTTCATTTCCTCTTGCTTTCACACACACACACACACACCGCATTTATGTTTCTGGACAATTTCCACATTTCATGTCTAATCATTCTACAAATATTACTACCGCGTGAACACGCACTCTTTTAATAGCTATTTGAAATAGCAATAACAATTACTTTTAAAAATATTTTTATTTAAAAATGTTGTTTTCTTAGAATTAATAATGTTGTTTTCTTAGAATTTATTTATTTTATTTAATCCAGATATCATGCTATATATATATATATATATATATAGAAAAAGCCAAACACTTGGACCTAAAAAAAATGTGCTTTAACTCATAACTTGATAAAAGAAGGTCTTGCGCATGCAGGTGTGTGTGTGTATATAACAAAATAAGAACAGAATGCGTTAAGTCTATAGAGGCAAGCATTACATTGTTTGCTAGTTCAGTTCTCAATTATGTTGTTAGCCGCACAAACAAACACACAACAAAGCTTAATAAACCAATTTTAACCCTAAAATACCCTTAAACTGATTCAGAAACAAAAAAAAATCTCACTTCAAATTCACCTAAACATTTACATGCAGGAATGAAAGCTCAAAAACACCTACATGATATTTTTCTCTCTTGTGTGGTTGCTGAAATTGATATTTATGATTGCGGAAATGTAACTATCCAACAATTTCCTTTTTTTTTTTGTTATTTTCTAGTGATTCTCTCTTTTTTTTTTTCACGCACTAGGATCATGTTGTTAACAAAATGGTTTTAGACAAAAAAAAATAAATATATATAAAAGTGTCAAATTAAATGCATCAAAAATAAAAATAAAAACAAAAAAAATTATAAAGGCTAAAAAAAAAAGAACAAGAAGCCCTTTTTTTACTTGACTATAAAATTTGATCCGTATAATTTCAATTATTTTTAAACAATAAAGTTGAATTATATTTTATAAGATTCAATATCAACTCAATATTAAATTATTTTTTCAATTCTATAATAACTCTAGACAAATAAAAACAACTTTTCAAGCCAAAATCCTAATCATCACTACGTGAAAGAATGAAATTGAGATAAAAAATTAATGGGATCAAAATAGAAAATTTTCAAATGACAAATAAAAAAAAGATAGTGTACACACGAGTAAAACCAATACTCCAATTATTATTATTTTTTTAATTCAAGAAACTAGAAAGAAAACAATTTTCTTTAGAAGCTTTAGGTTCTTAGAAATAAAATAATTCTCTATTTAAAAAAGGTTAGAAAAAGAAAAACTAGAACTTCTTGTTCAAATACAATATTTTTATATTTAAAAAACTAATTTTTAAAATTTTCAACTTTGTACTAAATTTGAAAAACATATTTGAGAGGCTCTCCATTGTTTTTCAATATAATTTTTTCATTGTTTTGAATGAAAAAAAAAAACAATACAATTTTTTTCTTTTATATACAAACACTTTTTAACCATATAAAAGATGAAAAATATTTTTTTATATTTAATTAGAGTCATAAGTTTAATTTTTATTATAATTATAATATAAATATTTTTGTAGTCAATAACATAGTTTTTTCATGATCATATTTAATTTGAATGAAATAAAATTTATATTTTATAATTAGATTATAAAATATATAAAATATTAAAATGACTATTATAAACTATGATTTTTATTTTTTGAATGAAAATAGTTATATTCTTGATGTGTTTCATTTTTTTTTGTTTAAAATTTTATTTTTATTTTTAATAAATGAACATGTTTTTTTTTGTTTTTTTTTACTATAAAGGAAAACTAAAAAAAAATAAAAATAGTTTTCTGTTATTGAATACACCTTAGCATGATCGATTACTAATCTTTATCTTTAACATAAAGAAAAAAAGAAAGGAATAAAACTATTTTTTTTTTTTATAGAAGAACGGGCAAAGAAGAACCTAAATCTGAACAGTGTCTTACTCGAAACAAGACATGGCAACTAGTGTCATTGTCATGTCTGCTTTAACATGCGTCAGGTCATGCAAAGTAAAAAACAATACCGTGCTCGTATAAACATTTTTTGCAAGCAAACTACCACACATATTTCCACATTTCCTCACATTTTCCCTTACTTTCCCGGGAAAAAGGTTAAAAAAAAAGAACAGTGCTGTCGAGAATCGGTCCAACTCATTCCCTCCCTTCCTTCCAAACTTCCATTTTTATTGGGAACCACAGATTCTTAGATTTTAAACAAACCCCAACACCTAGTTTCTTTTAATTGTCCTCTTTTTCAATGTCTTATTTCCTGTTTGTTTCCAAAGCAAGAAAAATGTTAAATGTTTTCAATGTTATACTGCAATAGAAAACTCAAAGTTCTCCCAAAAAGGATAATAATAAGCTTCAAAACTAGAAGTCTCGTCGTGTATAATAGTCTTGGTTTAGTCACTATTCCATGATTCTGATATTTGGTTTGTCTTGAAGTAAGTAGTTCCGAGGCTTTTGTTTGTTGTCTTCGATGTTGCCGAGGCTTGTTTAGGGCATTTTTTTTTTCTGGGGTGAGCTTGTTTTGTTGTGTTTTGGTTTCTGGGTTTTAGTTTTTGAGGCTTAATAATGGCTGAAGGGTCAACAGAAGTTCGGTTAGTTCATTGTCCAAAGTGTGAAGATCTCTTACCAGAGCTTACTGACTACTCTGTGTACCAGTGTGGTGGTTGTGATGCTGTTCTTCGAGGTTAGTTTTGCTTTACTCTCCATCTGTCTTGATTTTGGTTTAGTTTGTTTTCTCCTCTTTGTTTTGTTGGTGAGAAATCAAAGGAAAGTTTGGATTTTTGTAACTTCCATCGAGTTCCAACCTGTGAACAATAGCTTCAAAGTTTCAATTTTTGTAAGGTTTTCTCCCTTTGGGCACTTCTTTTAATGAAAGTAGGTGAATAAAAGGTCGAATTTTGGTGAAAAAGGGAGTTTGAATCGTTTTTTCTTGTTTTTATTCATGAAACAGCAAAGAAGAAAGGGGCTGTTAATGGTGGGATATTGGAGAAGTCTGGAGTGGAGAGGGATGAAGAGGGTTTTGGGATATTGGAGAGATTATCTGAGAAAGAAAGTGGTAAGGTAGGTAATGCATCTGAGACAGGGAGGGAGAGTGATGGGATTATAAACAAAAGGAGAAAATCAAGAATCTTTAAAGAAAGAACTGTGAATTTTGTTAATATTCCTCTGTCGGAAGCAGAGAATAAAGAGGCTTTGGCTGCTAATAGCAACACAAATGTGAAGGAACAGGAAATGGGTTATCAAAGTTATGCAGATAAAGAAAAACCTTTGAAGCCCCTGATTGATGATAGGATTTACGGAGATAGTAATAACATGAACATGAATAGATGTGAGTCAGTTGATTCAAGTAGAGAAAAAGGTATTCGAGAAACTCCAGCACAATTTAAGAGTTCTGCTGAGTTTTTGAGGCCAGCAAGGGTGATGGATCAATGGGTTTCAGATACAGAGGGTTTATGGGGAAGGAATCTCAGAACGTCTGTCAAACGAAGTAAATTTCCAAATTTTGCTTATCCTGATGAGGGACCTTCAAACTGTCGTTTGAGTTCCTCTCCTTATGAATCCAGCCAGCCAGTGAGGAATTATTACATTCCTGACAAAATTGCATATTTAGAACAGGATCCAGCTGAGCTTCTTAGGAAGTTGGATGGGTTGCAAGAGCAACTCAGGCAATCTTGTTCCGTGGGTGTGAAACAGAGGGAAAGGATTCCTATGGGCAGCAAAATAGCTACTCCTGATCATTACCACGGTCGTGATGCTTACAATAGTTTGATGCATCCCTTGCCTACTGATAACCATGTTGCGAATCTTCCTTATTTCAAGCACTATGGCCGTGGCCCTGCTCCCTATGTGAGCAGTGATGACATGGATATGCAGAACTCATACATTCCATCAAAGCATTCTGCAAATGAAATGCCAGATTATGCGGATCTATACCAGCAACAAACTCCCAGGATGCGTATCCATCAACCACCCCAACAATACTTGCATCAACCACTTCGTGACAACTTTGCAGGGCAATATGGTGATTACAGTCATGAACCTCTAGTATCGTATCCCCATGAAAGCTTGCATCACAGACCTGCGTGCTCCTGTTTTCATTGCTACAACAAGAACTGGCGTATTCCTTCACAAGCCTCACCCATTACTCCTGGCAATATAAAATTCCCAATGACCTCAACTGAAACCAATTTCAATCACCATGTCAATCCAGTAACATATGGTCTGCCTTTTCACCATCCTCAAGCAAACCCCCCTGCATTGAGTTCACGGGATCCACGGCCACATCTAAGATGGCCAATTGATGTTGAATCAGATATGGATGGCTTTCCCCAGAGTCGTCCTAGAAGGGTGGTGGTAGCCCGTGGAAATGAACAGCTTTGCTGTCCTGTAGCTGGTGGGGCCCCATTAATAAGTTGTTATAAGTGCTTTGAGTTACTAAAACTGCCTAGAAAACTTAAAGCAAGGGAGAAGAACCTACGAAAGCTGCGATGTGGTGCATGCTCAGCACTTATCTTGCTTGAAATAGAAAACAAGAGGCTGATTATTTCTGTTCCTGCAGAAAGCAAGCAAATACTGGTCGGGGCTGACAGTGCCTCACATGAGGCGTCTAAAGAAGTCTTCTTAAATTCTGATGGCTGTTTGAATGCTGTTGGTACAAATTGCTCAGATGATTTTGATAATCCTGGGTATGACTTCCAGTCGGTAGATTTCAAAGATGTACTATCAGAAGAACAGAAGCTAAACCCAAGCAAATGTGAGAAAGGGCATGGCCTTACTTTGTCATCTTCTATTATTTCTGAGGAAGAGGAGAACCTGGATAGCATGGTTGTTCAGAGAGATTTTTCTTATGCTGCTGAGTTGCCCATAAAAGATAAAGTGCCTTCAACATTTCAAAGCTCACCTACCCAAGATCATTCTGGTGATGTCTTATCTAGTCATGCAGGAAACAAATGTGATAAAGGAAACAGGGTTGGATGGACGGAGCAGGAGAATGTAATACTTGAGAAGAGTATTTCTCGGCAGAGCTCTGTGAAAGATGTCTCAATGGCAACTGAAGTGGAAGTTCCTTTCAATGAGTATCTACATACCAGTGTATCTCAAGACTCTGTGAAGGTAAGCAAAGAAGAAGATCAATTGAGGAGCAACAAGGGGACTGAACCATTCTTGGTGGGTTTTATTAAAAAGAGCTTCAGGGATTTCTCAAGATTTAATCAACACATGCATAATGAAAAACCCAACGTTTTAATTAATGGGAAACCTATTCCAGCTAGCCTGGTCAAAAGGGCTGAAAAGCTTGCCGGGCCAATTCAGCCTGGAGATTACTGGTTAGTATTTGCTTTCTGTTGCATCTTGTTTGTTGCGTAACTTGTACAAGCAACATAGTGCTCGTAAACTGTAAATGATGCCACCCTGCTGACAGCAAAACATTAGTGTTGTATAGTAATAGTTAGATATCTGTGTTTCCCTTGTAGTATACTACAAAATGGCTCATGAGTGAATGGCTAAGACATAAAAATAAAATGAAGAAGGAAAGAGTACCATTTTTTCTGTGCTTACATATTTACAGCACCTCTATAATCCAAATTTGGTAGCTGGGTAAATTATCATGTAAAAGATGTTGAGGATTTTTCTTTACAATAGAGCCATGTAGTTTCCATTTGTTGATGTCTTTTTTCTTGTCAAAGCATGAATATGAGAGATTAAATGGCCTTTGTTTTTCATACACAAAATACTAATATTTTCCCTGAATCTGCCTTTAGCAGGTATGACGTTCGAGCTGGATTTTGGGGCGTGACTGGACAACCTTGCCTTGGCATTATTCCTGTGAGATCAAGATATCATTGGTTTGGATATTTCTTCTTTAGATGACAACTTTAATGTTTCCGCAGGCTAACTGTCTTTGCTCTCTTGCAGCCTTCCATTGAAGAATTTAATCATCCCATGCCAGAAAATTGTGCTGCTGGTAACACAAGTGTCTTTGTTAATGGGAGAGAGCTGCATCAGAAAGATCTTGACCGACTTTCCAGTAGAGGACTGCCAATCACGAGAGAGAAGTTCTACATCGTCGAAATTTCCGGGAGAGTTTTTGACAAGGATACTGGCGAAGAGCTAGATAGCCTTGGCAGACTTGCCCCAACGTAAGTTCCTCTTTTTCCACAACTGCTTACTAAAGACTTATACAATGCTTTAGACTGTGGTGATGTTTAGTTTATCATAATTTAAAATATAATATATTTAAGGAAAGCCAAGAGTTCATATAAGTTCAAATCTACAAGCATGTAAAATAAAATTCATGGCAAACATGCTTTTAATATAAATATAATAATAGAATTCTAGAATGCATATTAAATATATATTCAAACTTGCAATTGATATCAAATCAAAGTTTTAGCATGTATACTAATAATAAAAATATCTATGTTTAAATTAAAACAAAGTAAAAAATTTACTTGTTGAAGCACTTTAAAGTAACAAAACTTTTGTTATTGTTAATGATGAATTCTTTGTCCTTAAAACTTTATTATTCCTCACTTTGTCTTCAAAGATTCCAACAACATCACTTTGATGCATTTCTAAATAAGGTCTTTGAACCAAAGTAAAACGAAAACAAAGCATAAAAAGAGAAGTAAAACGCTATAAAAATATAGAAAAAACTTGTGTAAAACTCTTCAAAGCTCACAAATTAATTCTCACCATTACAATAAACCTAAACTCATCCCGAGCACGAGTCGGGCTGGTGCGAATGTTGGTTTAAGTCAACTCATCACTTTTCTTAGGACCTCTTCTATTTAAAAGCTTGAGTGCTTTTTGGGTACAATTTTAGCTTTCCAGCTTTTTACTTTATAAACATCAAGATAGTTTTGTTTCTTTTCTATGTGAGATAAATTTTCTATGTGATATAAAGTTCTTTTAAAGAATTTTTAGTTTCACCAAAGCATGCCAATCAATGATTCTTTGAGATCTATTTCTTATTTACTCATAATTTGTTTAAATCATATTAATGTTATGTTTTAAAGAGTTTATATCGGGATTAAATTTCAACAAAGTTTTAACTTGAAAAGTGAGTGAAGCTCACTTTTATTTTGGCGTCAAATGTATTCATTAATCATGTTTTAATAAATTTTCCAACACAGTAGAAACTTAAACAGTTTGTTCTGTGACCAGAATCATGGATATCAAACTCTAAATGATTCGATATCATATGGACAATATGATAAAGTGAAGTTTAAAAAATGTCACTCCTAAAAACTGGCCCAAAATTTGTGATTCTTGTAAATAAAAAGCAATTAATTAAAACCAGTCACAAGAAGATTCGGAAACATATATGTCCAATCAACTTTGCCTGCCTCTTCTCTTCAAGGTCTTGCCATTGTGGTTATCTGGAGAATTTTTATCATGAATGCCATCGCTCATGTTCGCATCATGTGCCTGGACTGTCAAAAGGAAGAGAAGGAACATTTTGTGAAATCTGTTGCTTTGTTCTATAAGAACAAAATATCAACTCAAGGATGTCTGAAAACTAAAGGAAGGAAAATTTTCATTAATTTTCTTGTAGTTGACACTGCTTGGTTTTCGTTTCTGCCTTGCCTTGATCAATATAAAATCACCATCAAAAGGCCCATGGCCTGAAATGTTGAAAGTGTAGAATACTTCTTGTTTGGCAGCTCACGCTTTTTACTAATTACATTTGCTAGCTTTCAGGAGACTGGATCTCAATGTATATTGATGCAAACTGATTGCTGACTGTTTTGAACAGAGTTGAGAAGGCTAAACGTGGCTTTGGCATGAAGGTTCCAAGGAAGCTTTGTAATCAAGGACCTTGATCAGTTGGGGATTCTGAGGTCATCAACCCTACATTATTTGCAGGTGTGTTGTTTTGTTGATATCCTGAGTTGTCTTTGTCCTTGCAATGTCAAATTCATCCCAATGTCTACACGCAACATGGTATTCATGAAGTCTTCTTGTACATCCTAGTATGTAAAGTTGGATGCCTTTCTGTTTATTGTCAATGGTTAGGAATGCAAGTTATTCAGAAAAACAGGCTACAGGGTTTAATCTAATGATCATTAAATACTTGAATAGTTCCATTCAGAAGTTAATGTATGATTAGCAGGCAGATTAGGGCATAGGCACATAGGCAGACTTTATGTCCCTGTAGGAAGGTGGCCCATCATTTGTCAACTGAAAAGTGAAAACAATGCTGCTACGATAGGATTAATAAAATACTTGCTACTGTAATGCTTTTAATAAGATTTTGAGGATTCTTTACACAGTAACCACTTGATGCTTTTGGCTTTAAAATCATATGCTGCTTTATTTGGATAAATAGCACAGGAAAAAGAAGAAGAAGAGGAAAGTAACACAGGATGAAAAGATTATAACACAGTTTATGTGGAGGATGTGGTGGTTCATAAGAGCGATAATAATATTGTGTTTTAGAATCATGACACTAATTATAATTTTATTATGATTCTAAAAGGCAATATTATTGTAATGTTACACTTTAAAACCATGATATATGATTAAATATTGTGGTTCCTTAACCGAGATATTTATTACCGAATCATTTTGAGAAACAACTAAATAATTTAGAAAACAAGTTGGATAGTAGCCAAAATAATCTAATCGTTTTTTGGATTGTTTTGGCTACTGCTTAATTTTGAATTTTTTTTGTTTTGAGCCTGAAAAAGTTCATAAAATTAGTTTTTGTTAATTTGAAATTTAATTTACTTTTGATTTTAGAAAGCTAAAAATATTATAATTTTAACAAAATTTAAATAAAGTTTTCTCTATATATGAACTATACCTAAAATTTCATATCACTTAAAAAAGACCTGCAAAAAAATCACAACAATCAACAAATTTTCACATTTCATTACAACAAAGTAACCCCATGAATTAAAAAAAAAAAACAAATATACATTTTAAATAAATACAAAAATAATTCAATAATACAATATTCAAGTAATCCCAAAATATAGAAATATAAAACATCTATCTATCTACGTCTATATTGTTTATTGAATAATCTGGACTCATCGGTACCATGATTGGATCTAGCTCCTAGACCTGCCTGAGTGACCTTATTCTCTGCCATAACATTATCAAGAGTTAACCGCTCTCAAAAGTTATCGAGTCTAGTGCGACAAACATTTAACCACGGGGACGCAACGGTGTGAACTTTGTCTTCTTCGTCAGTATTACGGAGATAATATGCAGACTCTTGACCCTCCTCTAGTATGAAACCAACCTAACATTAATAAAATATTAAATTTAAATTAAAAGATCAATACATAGAACCTAACATTTAACATTTCATAATTATGAAAAGATTTGATACTTGCGAGATTGTGAATCCACTGGACAATTGCCCCTACTGCATGTATCCAGGTGGTGGAATTGCTCGAGATCCGGAGTAATAACCCGACGTGTGATACTCATGTATCGAATCATATACTCCTTATCTATAATAACGAGATGGATCTTTGTAAATATCTCATTCCTCTGTATATCCCACTATGATACATAAGCTCCATGTTAGCTTAACTAGTTGTAATCATCATTTCTACCATAATGAGTTATGGCGTGCAATGCATTACTAGTGTCGATGTCGATTAGAATGTGTTGTCTGTAGCCGAATTGTTGCATTACCCGGTTTGAGCAATGTAGCTCGACCATCTTAAAAAATATCAGTGGGACCACTAATGTCCACCCTGCTATTGGAAACTGCCAAAGCAATTGTCAATTTGTTATCCGAGTAAGGTGTTCACATGACTTGTAGAATATAAATTTTTTAAATATTAAACAACAATAATTTGATAGTCTGGACATTCATAGAAGGCAATCGAGGTAACTAAGGTCTGCCCACGTGAAGATATTCCCATGACTATAACTGTTATTCAATAAAAAAAAAACCTTTTGAATCAACTGTGTTAACAACAAACATTTAAAGTTTTAGATAATATTTCTCGCTTCGTACTTATAGGATTAGCAAACATCCCCTCGACTTGTTTGCTCTCTTCATGCATGCAAGACATAGATGTCTGTACAAGCATGCAAGACAACAAATCTCCAACTATATGTGGGGATGACGTCAAAATCTTTAAGGAGCGTCGGGTAAATTAAATGCATACATCTTAAGTTGTCGTGTTTTTGAAACGCGACATTTACTAAATGTCGTGCTTCTAAAGCGTGACATCTATTTTATCACTATTCAGAAACGTAACAATGTTAAAGTGTATTATTTTGCCAAATCTTTTTCAAATGGTGCTATTTTGTCAAATTCTTATATTTACTGTGCTAATTTTTTATATATAAAAAAACACTTTATTTCACCCACGGTGATATATGGATGAGCAGATTATTCTTTAATCCTTAGGTTTTAAATCTGATCATAGCTTAGTCCTTCATTTTTTAGAAGTCATAACTTACTCTTTTGACTCTCTTACTTGTTGACTGTTAGTCCCTAGTGCCTGACTTTTATAGACCATTGTTTTATTAAAACGTCTTATCTTTCTTAACCCTCTACTACGTTGGTTTCTCTTTAAGAAATTAAAAGTATTAAAAGGCACATTTTATATATATATATATATATATAACAACAAGAGTCAAATAAAAGGGACTAAGTTATAATAGTATTTAAAACCAATGGACTTGAGAATAAGTTATTCTATCTGGATTGTTTGTTTCGCTGTCTTCCCACCTACAAAATTGCCCCAGTGAGAAGCTGGAGGGTGGGGGTGGGCCCATTACCATATACTATAATATTACTGTGAAGCTCAATTTACAGAAATACCAAAGTCGCAAAGTGGTCCTCTTCTGTTGGCTTTGGTGATTTACTTGAACTTTAGGGTAAATCTGCATCCTTTGCGGCGACATAAATTCTTGAAGCAGGAAACTCTCCTATTCTATTCAGATGAAAGCTTAGCAGTAGACCGGTCTCATTATTACTTAGTCAGAGGTGACTGTAGGTCTGGTAATAATTAATTTTTATTTAGAAATATATTAAAATAATATTATATTTTTTTAAAAAATAATTTTTAATATTCACACATCATAGCAATAAAAAAAATATACAAAAATTTAATTTTAAATAAAAAATTAATTTTTTTTTGTAATAAAATATCATTTAAAACACAATTAGAAGCAATGTGGAATTGCTGTTTTGTTTTTAAAAAAATTGGAACCCTACGCCCACTTTCCCATAATAATTACTTGTCTATTTAAGAAAAAGAATCATTAACTACGACACCTTTCCAATCATTAACTATTTTAATCACAATTATTACACAATCACTTTCTATGTAGGCTTCAAATTTTGATTTTATTAAAAAAAAAAAAGAGACTTAACCAGTGAGCAGTGACCATAGGTTGTCGTTAACGCCACGCCCCGCTTCTCTCAAGACAAAAAGAAAGTGTTTTCACTTGCCGGTTGCCGCACTTGGAATGATAATAACCCTTTTAGAGAATGCGCTAGGTTACAGGCCAGTGTTAAATATATTTTTTTAATGTCACAAAAAAAATATTCCGGACATCCATAAATGATGTTAGGATTTGTTTTTGAAAAATATGTATTCTTTTATTCTTTATTATAATTTTTTTTCTGAAATACTTTTTCTAATTTATTTTTTTATTCAATATTATTAGGATTTTCTACTTTATATATATATATATATATATATATATATATAAAGAGTTTTAATATTATTTTGTCAAGTAAAAACATAAATTAATAAAATTTGAATATTTTAGTTGTCTCCTCATGCTTGTAGTTTTTTTTTTTTTTTTTTTATCTTTGAGGATTTTAACTTGTAACAAATTCTCTTATTATTTACTCTCGTCTTTATCAATTGCTATTATAGTCCAACGATCCTTGTTGATTGTTTTGTTTTGTCACATGCTTCAAAACAATCATTATTGAAAGAGGTTCCAAAACACGATGTGCTTATATTAAAGGGGATGAAGAGGTTTCTTATTGGGATAAATATGTCCATGAACTAGCGTGCTATATGAAAATAACACGACATGCTTGTGTTGAAGGGGATGAGGAGGTTCCCTATTGGGAAAAAATACATCCATGAACTAGTGTGTTATTTTCATATATGAAAATTATTGTCATTCAAAATCCTGATGGTGAGATTCATGTTGGGGCGACTTATACAAAATAGTTGTGTTAGAGACCCATGATGAGTTGGCTTGCACGAAGGTGTTAGAGATCCACCATGAGATAACTTACATACAAAAATGATATTTTTGATGGAGTAAAACTTTTAACTGAAGACTGAATATGAGGACGAGTTTCTTTCCACCTGGGAGACTAATGCAAGAGCTTTTTTTTATGAAAATATTTTTTTTTCTATTCTTTATTATGATGTTTTTCTAGTTTTTTTTTTCATATTGAAATGGAATATCTTTCCTACTTTATTTTTTCTTATTCACTATTATAAGAGTTTTCTAGTTGTTTCTACATAAAAAAAATTGCAATACCTTTTTGGTAAGTGAAAACATGAATGAATAAAAATTGAATATTTTTGTTGTATTCCTATACTTATGGTATCTTTGATATTTAAAGATTTTAACCGGTAACAAATCCTTTATCCTTTGTTCCTGTTTGAATCAAGAACTATCTGACATTGTTATTAAACCCAACTTACTGGTTTAATCTAAACCTTCCGATCTGACTTTTTGCCCGGCTTATATTTAAAATTAAACAATGTAGAAGTTGATTCAAAGTGACATATTCGACTGGGACAGTCCAAAGACAATCCGACTAATCGGTAAAAAAAAATAATATAAGGATAAAATTAAGAAAAAAAGATGAAATTAATAAAAAAATATTTTTCGACCCAACTTCTTACCTACCTTGAGTTTAAAATTAAATTATATAGGAGTTGTCATGATATGATTCAGTCAACTTAGTTGATCCATTAATAACTCGATCAATTGATAAAAAAAGTTTGATGATAAAACTGAGAAAAAAAAATAAAATTGATAGAAAAAACCTCTTGATTGAACTACTTGTTCAACTTGAGTTTAAAATTAAACATTGTGTAAGTTGTTTTGAAATGATCTAATCAATTTAACCGGTTAAAAAATAATTTGAATGACTATTAAAAAAAATATGAGAATAAAATTAGAAAAAAAAACTAAAAGGAAAAAAGAAATTAAAAAAAGAAACTCAAGAAGTAATAGTTTGCTCATTCATTATCATAATACGAATATCAGTATGAGAAAAAACAAGTTCTATTTTTTTTTTTTGAAAACACTATTTTGTATACAAATTATTTGCTTAATATCTTTTTAGAAGAAAAAAAACTCAGATTTTGTGTGCTTAAATTGATTTTCTTTTGTAACTTGAAGTACCCATCACTTTAATCAAATTTATTTATTTTTTGATAACTGAATTCAGTATTTATTTATAAGTAAAAGAACAATAATTGAAGTAAAGTATTATGACTGTCCATAATAAAATTATTGAGGAAAAAGAAGAAGAAAATAAGTGAAATATATAAAGAAAAGAATAAACAACTGCCAGCTGACAACCCCATCTTCTGGTTTTCACCTTCTTTGTAGTTTGTACCAATCTTGTCTTTTCCCTCAATTAACTTTGCTTATGTTATAAAAAACAGTCTTCTATGTCGGTCACTTACTTTTAGTTGATCCACTTCACCGTCTTCTTCTTCTTGAATACTTGTATTCCTGCCTGACACTTCCATTACTAAAGCTCGAGATCTTATCATATCAAGGGAGCTTTAGAAGAAGCAACAAAGATCAAAGCAGAGTAGCAAAAGCAAGCAAATGAAGTTAATTTGGAGGCTAAATTCTCTTAATAAGTACAACAATTGGATATTTAAGCTAGCAATTGCAGTTCTCTTGTTGGGTTTTGCTTTTAGATTCTTTTTCTATCAATCTTCAAGTTTTGAACCAAATATAGAAACCCCGTTTGTTGATAGCACTGAATTGTCGAAGGAACCTGTTCCTTCTGTTGAGATTCCAAAACCACCACCACCTGTTACTGTTGATATTCCAAAGCCACCTGCTTCCGTGAATACTTCAGAGACTTCTCTATCTTCCGGTGTACAAGAACACGAAGACGAGACACCTCAAGAAGGTAACAAATTTGGGTTGTTTTGTTCTCGAATATCTGTTCTTTTTCCGTTTTTTTCACGCAATGTACATGAAAATTAGATAAGCTGGGAGTAAAGAGACTATGCTTTTGAGAAAGTTATTCATCATTGAGTGTACTATGAGATCCAAGCACAGAAAAAAGTTTTTGTGATTAGCAAGATTGAAACTTTTGGTGGGTTTTGTCAGGGTTCGGTTGTTACTATACAAATTGTTGGAAATAATTATGGGTGCTTTCGTCTAGTATTGCATGATTAATTGCTCTTTTTTGTTCAATTGAGTGCTCATTGGTGTTGTTCTAGCTGCGTGTTTGATAAATGAATCTATTAGTATCTATTTTGAAGATTAATGCCCCTTTACTTTCCATAAAATCTCTCACCACAGATTTTATTGAGACTGAGCTTTGGTTTTACAGAACTTAATGATGGAAAGTGTGATCTTTTCACTGGGGATTGGATTCCCAATTCATCCGGACCAATCTACACAAATGCCACTTGCTCCTTGATTGAAGGTCATCAGAATTGTATGAGGAATGGACGACCAGATTCAGGCTATCTATTCTGGAGGTGGAATCCGCGAGACTGTGAGTTACCTCCATTTGATGCTCAAATGTTTCTTGAGGTGATGAGGAATAAAAGATGGGCATTGATTGGTGATTCAATATCCCGCAACCATGTGCAGTCGTTGCTATGCATTCTCTCAACAGTAAGTTTTGGGGTTGGTTAAGCACTTTGAAGTTTGAACCTTGGCTTTGGACAGTTGAACCACATTTCACATTTTTCCTTGCTGCGCCTTTCTGATTTACTAGAATATTTATATAGAGTAGAATAAACATGTAGTTAACCAAAGCAGAATTGACACAAATAAACTGTTTTAGTTTCAGTGTTTTAAATCCTAATGAAATCTTTATGCTATGGTTTCTGAGACGATGCCGAGATCCATTAATGCTTACATGGTTGATGGTTTGCTGAATTCTGTTTCAGTTTGGACAGTTTTTTAGGGACATTCAGATCCTTGTTTTTCCCAAGTAATTTGTTCTCATTAATTTCCCATTAGTATGTGGCCTTTCCTAAAAATCTCATTATATCATTGATCTTGGTGTCAACAATTGATCTCCGTTCTGGGCTGCTGTTATATCTTGTATTTGGATATTTGGTAGCTTTTTCATTGCCTGACATTATCTTTTGTTTGCTCTGTAATTGAGCACCATTGATTCTTCACCTTCATTCTTTTATGAATGCTATTGAAATTATTAAACAGATACGCATTTATCATGAGTGTTTCTGCATGTCCCATACTCTCTTTGACTCTCGGTGGTTTGTATATGTGTGTATTCATTATGTTATCATGCTCTGTCACTGGATTCTGGCTTGTTTAGTGAATTTAACAAGATTATTATAGTGCTTCACCAGCCAAATCATAATGAACCCAGCGCTTTTTTTGTTAGCTCATGAGGTTGTTTTACTAACTATTGCATGCATAATTTACTCTGCTTCATGTTAGTTTTTTTATACCGTGTAGTTATAAATTATAATGCTTCTGCAAATTGCATGATGTACCACTTGAAAGTTATCCCAAGAATTTGACGCACACATACACATGGGCCTTAAAATGTTGGCTGGTCAATGGAGAAACATTTCATCACGTTTCCAAGGTGAATGTTAATCAGAATTGATTTCCTAGTTAGACATGTCCAAAATGTACTAGGAGTGTGCAGTCTTCTTGGAAGATGCTCGGAGTTTCCTCTAGTCATTAGAACTCTTGTCTATCCGAACACTTCAAAAGTTTCTGTCACAATATGGTGGTGCTTAAAATATAAATTTCCCTGAATTGTTTCTTGCCTTTTTCAGTCATCACAACACATTTGCGCTCGACAACCATTTTTACTATGAAATCTACCGATACTCAGTACCTCCACCGCTGTACTGCACTCTTGAGAGGCAGGATGCTTTACTTTGTCACTATTACTGTCACCTAAAATGTTCCTTTTGCTAAAGTAATAAGAGCATGCTATGCTATGTGAACTTTTGTTGAATGAGGGAACCATAAGTGTACCAATTCTTTTGGTGATTGTAGTCATCAAAAAGAGGCAAAGGGAATTATAAAGCTTATTAGATTGAACTATATGGTCCTGCAGGTTGAACAAGCAGTTGAAGTTTACCACGATGAGGAGTACAAATCCAAAAGATGGCACTTTCCTTCCCACAACTTTACCATGTCAAACATCTGGTCTCCTTTCCTTGTAAAAGCTGCCATCTTTGAAGATAATAATGGTGTTTCATCATCTGAAGTTCAGTTGCAGCTTGACAAACTTGATACGAACTGGACAAATCTCTACCAGAGCTTTGACTACATGATAATCTCTACTGGAAAATGGTTCCTCAAAGCTGCTATCTACCATGAGAATGACACAGAGGTGGGCTGTCATATATGTCCTGGAAAGAACCTGACAGAGAAGGGATTTGTCTTTGCTTATGAGAAAGCCCTGAGATATGCAATGAACTTCATTGCAACATCCAAACACAAGGGATTGATCTTTTTCAGGACATCCACACCAGATCATTTTGAGAATGGAGAATGGCACAATGGAGGGAATTGTACGAAAACAACACCAGCTAAAGAAGGTGAGATTGAATTGAAGGACTTGAACAAGATTCTGCGTGCTGTTGAATTAGCTGAGTTTGAGAAGGCATCTGTGAAAGCTGCTGAAAATGGGGTAAATCTTAAACTCCTCGATTTCACGAATCTTTTGTTATCAAGACCTGATGGCCATCCGGGTCCGTACAGGCAGTTTCATCCATTTGCGCAGGACAAAAATGCGAAAGTTCAGAATGATTGTTTACATTGGTGTTTACCTGGGCCTATTGACTACTGGAATGATGTGATAATGGAGATGGCTGTAAATGGTTGAGAAGATTAGCTAGGAGTAGATGATTAAAACCTACCATATTCTTCTACATTTTTTTTTGGTTATGTGAGCATTGGGAGCTTGTGTATATGTGGTGGTCCATGGTCTTCATTGTCAATTACATTTGTCACATATCTGGCTTTACCTGGAGTTCACCGACCATTCAGCCAGCAGATTTTTTCAGCTATTGAGACTGCAGGGAAGGAGATAGTGAAGAAGGAGATAGTCAAGCTTAATTTTAGTCCATGTTTGTATCTATAATTTTTCAGATTTATTCACCATTGCTTCATATAAGATTTCCACTTCTTGATATTCGATCAAGGGTCTCCTTCCTTTATATATATAATTTTTGTTTATTATATGGCAGTCAAGTGTTGTCTTCCTGTCGGTGCACGTGATCCAATCACTTGGAAGTAAAATTAAGGGACTAAGATTAACTATTTGAAAGTTGAAGTATTGAACTAAATATGATGTCAAATGTTATACGTAGCAAACTCGCGTGCCCTATAAATTATCAGGTAACTTTGATCAATTGTGGTTTAATTTTTTGTGAATTCATTTAAGTTGTTTTTTTTTTTCATTAAAGAAAAAAATGGTTTATTAGAGATAATTTTCTACTTAAATAATATAGTTCTGTCTTCTAACTTTTAATCAAAACTTTACTCTACTTTTGGTTAAAACTTAAAGTTAAAATTTTTTACTTTTAATTTAACGATTCTAGTTCATGTCATCTTCTTTCTTGAAGAAATTACTTTGAGTAGTTTTTTATATAAATTTTGAATTTCAATAATTTTTATCACAAGTTATTTGTGAAAAAAATACTCTTTTAAATTATGATTGAAAATAAAAGTTTTTTTCATACTGAACGATGCTTTATGTATTAAATTATCAATTTATACATGGACAAGGTTAATAAAGATAAGATATAAATATAACTCGTGCTTCGCTGCAGGTTAAATAATTTTTTTTATATATAAAAAAATTGTATATGTATTTTTTTTTCAATGCATTTTTGTAGTTTAAAAAACAAAGTTCAAATAAATATTTTTATGCATACATGCAATCAAATAAATCGAGAACTAAGTGTGCGAATAAATATATAAAAAGTCATTAACGATACCTAAAAATAAAACTTGAAAAATCAAGAGGCAGATAAATTTACCTGGTTGTGTGTGCTAATTTTGTTTATTAAAATAATTTTTTTACTTAAGCAAATGATATTAGAAATAGAGACAAATTAAATTGATCAAATAAAATAAAAAGGGAAAAAATGATACAAGGCTGCACATATTAGAAATATCATCTAAAAATATTTTTTTATTTTCAAAAATAAAATTCATCCATACAAAAGATAAAAAAAAAATAGATGAATCAGAAAAACTTTTCAAATTTAAATGCATAACTAAAAAAATAATCGTTATTTAAAATAGATTCTCCAAATAAAATGAAACAGAGAAGGGGTACTAATTTTATTATAAATTATAAAAATTTAGAGAAAAAACCATAAAAAAAATTATTAATTTTAAAAAAATTAAAAAAAAGAGTAAATGTTAGGCCAGGCCAGCCTACTTGGCCCATTTTGTAAAGACTTGCGTGTTTGGGCCCTTATTTTTTTTGTTTTTAACTAGGGCGGATGACATGTTGTCGGCCCCAAATTCTTTTGAAAAAAATCAGATGATGCATCGTTTTATTTGCTCAAATTCCGACCATTGTGGTGGTCGAAAAATCAGGGTTTAAGTTTTTTTACCCAAAAATTTATTTTTAACCTATTTTGACCAAAAACACCTATAAAACACTGTAAGAATTATGATAAACCTATCTATGACTTAAAAAACCCAAAAAACCATCCAAAAACTAAAATCAACCCGATTTCAAAAATCAAAATTTTTACAAACGTCAATGGTATAAAAACACTTAACATGACCCCTCATCAAATGAAACTATGTGACATAAATATAATCTATTTTGGTGGTCAAAATCGATGTTAACAACACTTTTCTCTCTCTACTATCAAAATCCAGCGACCTCTTTCTCTCCTCTCTCAACTAGAGACTAAAAAATAACAAAAATAAACTTTTGTACCAAAATTTAATTGGAAAATATTAAAGTATTGAATTTTTATAATTTGCGTGATTTTTAAAGTCCAAGGACCAGAGTGCATCTTTTGCAAAACTTATGGCATGTCATCTATGTTTGACATCCTTTTCATTTCGGTCTCTCTTTATTCAATCCCATCTTTTCATAAAAAATCAAAATCAATTGGTCTTCAATAAGGACTAAATCGCTAGAAATAAAAATTTGAGGATCAAATTGAAAAAATATAAAATTTTGCACAACCCATCCACAATAATGTATGTGAGGATGAACAGTGGAGCCTTGCATAGTGAAAAACCCACGCATTTTAGAGTAATTCTTAATGGGTTCTATATTATGCTATTTTAATCCAAATTGTGTTTTTTTTTACATATCTTTTATTTATTTAGTGCATGGACAAGTTGGTAATTAAGTGTAACTAATTACTTTAATTGTATCCCCTTTTTTATGTTATTAGGTGATAAGCCACACTAAATTTGTTTTTTAATTAAAAAAATATTTATCTAGGTTTCATGGCTTAATCCATCAAAAGTTTTTTTGAATTAAAAAAAAATCAAAATTCCAAGATGACATATTGGATTAATGTGGGTTTTATGGTCTAATCTATCAAAATCGCGACCTGAGTCATGAACTGCAACATGTTTAAATTTTGTTAGACTATTTCTTTATTTAATTATATAATTAGTGAGCTAGCTGATTAACTCAACTTGGTTTAATAACTATATTATTTTTAAAATTAATTTTTATTTAATTATACGATAAAAAATAGATGTTTAGAGAATTGAGCACCGAGTAAATATTGAGGTGTTTATTTGAAACTGTGATAAACCACAAATATCAAACCAAAAAAATATGTAGCTTAATTCAAAACAAACAAAATATTGAAGAATAAAAATGAAAAAAAAAGAGTAAGAGAAATAAATAAAAGTGAAAAAAAATCACATGAAAAAAAAGTAAAAAGCATGGGAGTGTAGACTTGGTCTACCTAACATTTTTATAGAGATGGATTACATGTCGCTTGCTATAAAGAATTGTGGTGGCCGGAACGTTAGGCAACCGCCTTTTAGAAGTAAAAATCTATTTTGATCTATTTTTCAGCCAAAAAGCCTCAGAAATTCTATATAGGCCTTAAAAAAAAACCCATTTTAGGAATTAAATCACCATGTAATTGATTAAAAAATAAAAATAAACTCAAATCAATATACAATACCGAAGCATGATATATTTTTTTGGACAAGATAAATAAAAAATAAGACCTAAATGGAACTCCCTTAAGTAATTAGAACCTATTGACACTAAAAACAATGAATTTCATCATCGAAAAATAGGTATTTGTTAACATTCTCTCTCCTTCCTCATAATCTAGTGACTCTCAAGCTTAGGGACTCAAATAAAAAAAAATTAAAGTTTTGAACCTAATCATGTAATTTCAAAACTAATGGGATCAAGAATTTTTTTTGACAAAACCCAAAGGCAAAAGCACTACACATTTGTTTTAAATTACCTTCAAATATTTCACTAATATAATTTTGGTGCTCTCACTAAAATTGGGTTGTTTTTTCTTGTTAAATTGAGTTTAAAAAAATGCCAAGACGAGTTTTTGTGATCAAGATAATCATATAAAAAATAAATTAAAATAAATTATTAATTTCAAATTTCAATCCCAATCAACACAACATTCAAGATCCAAATGAAAATAAACAAATATAGGGCGTAAAAAGAAGAAAAAGGGCCATATTGACACTTTTATATATATATATATATAAGGCGCATGCTATTTTTCCTTTCCTTCAATTTTGATCTGCTCACATAAACAATTAAATCAATTTTTTTTTGTCAAACTGGACGCTAAATCTATGCCGAGTAAATAATCATATAAAAGAAAAAGAAAAACAAATTATTAAATTTAAACTTCAATCAACACAACATTAGAAGATAAAATTAAAAATAAAAAAATTAGATAAAAGAAAATGACCAAAACAAAAAAAATTAAAACAAATACCATTGTAATTCACAATGGATTACCTTATAATCCACAATGAATTACTGAAATCCTTTAGTTTTTTTTAATCAGTTTCTACTCTTAAAATCTTAAAATTATGTCCTAACGTTATCATTTAAATTTTTTCTAATTTTTTCTATGTTATTCAATTCAATAGCTAACGAATTCTAATGACAAGCTTATTTTTTACAGCTTTTAATTATTTTGTTGTTAAACATTATCATATATGCGATTTGAGAGAATAAAATGGAAAAAGAATCGGAAATAATTATAGAAAAAAGATTAAAAAAAGTAAGTTAAATAATCATGGATAATTTTAAACTTTTAAGAAACTAGATTGGAAATTTTTAGATCATATGATTGAGGTTTTGAAGCGTTTTGGAAGCGCTTTAAAAAAAGAAATATTTTTTTTATTTTTTTTCTTTATTTTAAATTATTTTTTTTGATGTTTTCAGATCATTTTGATGTGCTGATGTCAAAAATAATTTTTAAAAAATAAAACAAATATTATTTTAATGTGTTTTTGAATAAAAAACACTTTAAAAAATAATAACTACCACACTTTCAAACAAACACAAATTTATTTATAAGGGCAAAAATAATATAAGATCCTTTCATGAGTTTTTCGTTCACTCTCACCGGTGTGTGCCATCATTCTACCTTGCGCACTTATTATTGAACTCCATGAAGGAATTGTTTTAATAAAACATGGTTTTGAGGTAAAATTTATACCGTAGTCTACTCACTTTTATATTTAAAATTTTGTTGTAAATTGTTTTCTAATTTTTTTAATATATAATATTAACATGGTTAAAATAAATTATAGGTAAATAAAAAATTAATTTAAAAAAATTCTAAGTTGATATATTTTTGTGAATCTAAAATCCACTATCCCAAATAATTTTTTTTTCTTTTTATAGTTTATATAGTGAAAAGTTAAAGGATTATAAACAAGTCTAGTAAAGTAGTTTGGGTTTAACTCACACACGTACACTTGGTTCAGGATTTGACAAAAACTTGGACTTGAAAGTATTTTCAATATTTTTGAAATACACCTTAACAGTTTTTTTAGAACCAAATCACATATGAATTGAATTTAATTTCACATGTGATTTGAATTTAATTAATAACTTATTACAATTCTTATGTTTAGAATAAAATACTAATTAACATGATTGAATTCAATTATATTGTTTGAAATACCTATAAAATTAAATTGAATTAACATCTTAACTATTTTACCCTTAATTTAAAATTGTATAATACATCTTCTTAGTAAATAATTTGTTTATAAATAAAATATTACGTTGAACTCTCTCATGTTGGCCTTTAACATGGAGCTTTTTCCAAACATGTCCTTGGCTTATATTCAACAAGATTAGAATGTTATTTGTTTATATTTTATATTGTAAAGGACATGATTAACTGTCTACCCTCCCATTTTTTTTAATGAATTTATCTTCCTTTAACAGAGAAAATAAACATTATGGAATAAAAAGATAAAATATAAAAAAATAAAAAAAACTTAACTTGCAATTATCCATGTTAATTATCAAATCATGGCATAAATAATTAGCAACATACTGAATGATTTAAGATAACATATCAATTTAGTTGTCATAACATGATCAAAGTACTTTAAAACCCACCTACCGAATCATAATCATGCTGATTACCATGTTTTTAGTATGTTTTTGGTTTGGAGGTATGATGATTTTTTTTCAAAGATATAATTTAAAGCACAAATCACATCTAACAAAAACAAAAAATACATGTTTTTTTTAATGTAAATACCATAAAAAAAAACATTAACACCTCCGAACCTTCACACCCCTAAGCAAGAAGCATCCACCATTCTTCATTTCCTAACCAATAAAACTTGCTTTCATAGAGTACAAGAGTAGCTACCTCTTATGTGTGTATACGTGCCTATGTGGGTATGTATGCGTGGGCAATCCTTCAGATTGATAGAATACTAAAGAAAAGTAAGTGTGTGTGTGTCCCCTTCAAATTATGCATTTTAGCTTCCCACTCCACCTATGGCACCAACCCCAAAAAAAAAAAAAAAAAAAAAACTTGCCAAGTTAATTAATAGAGGAAGTATGCGAAAATCAAAATAACAAAACCTAAAATGGAGAAATTGGCCAAATTGAATTTATCTTCCTTTAACAGAGAAAATAAACATTATGGAATAAAAAGATAAAATATAAAAAAATAAAAAAAACTTAACTTGCAATTATCCATGTTAATTATCAAATCATGGCATAAATAATTAGCAACATACTGAATGATTTAAGATAACATATCAATTTAGTTGTCATAACATGATCAAAGTACTTTAAAACCCACCTACCGAATCATAATCATGCTGATTACCATGTTTTTAGTATGTTTTTGGTTTGGAGGTATGATGATTTTTTTTCAAAGATATAATTTAAAGCACAAATCACATCTAACAAAAACAAAAAATACATGTTTTTTTTAATGTAAATACCATAAAAAAAAACATTAACACCTCCGAACCTTCACACCCCTAAGCAAGAAGCATCCACCATTCTTCATTTCCTAACCAATAAAACTTGCTTTCATAGAGTACAAGAGTAGCTACCTCTTATGTGTGTATACGTGCCTATGTGGGTATGTATGCGTGGGCAATCCTTCAGATTGATAGAATACTAAAGAAAAGTAAGTGTGTGTGTGTCCCCTTCAAATTATGCATTTTAGCTTCCCACTCCACCTATGGCACCAACCCCAAAAAAAAAAAAAAAAAAAAAAACTTGCCAAGTTAATTAATAGAGGAAGTATGCGAAAATCAAAATAACAAAACCTAAAATGGAGAAATTGGCCAAATTGAAACGCTTACACTTTTTGTGGTAAAAAATAAAATAAAAAATCTACACGTTCCTCCTTAACGGTCAGATTTTTGAACCGATGAATCAGATTTCGGATTTCCGATTCCGGACCTCAACTTTCTCTTAAAACTCCAACAAGTCGTTTGAAATTCAAAAAATAGTAGCCGTTGGCTCCTCTCCTTCCCTCCTTTTATAATCTACAATTCTTTCACTGATCTCAGTCTCAGAAACCCTAAAACCCTCTCTCTAAATCTCTCTCTCTCTCAAAATCAACACTCAAGAATGGCTGATACTGCTGTAGCCCCAACAGTTCCAAAGAAATCAAGAAACAACAGGAAAGCTTTGAAACAAAAGAACCCATCAACAAATGAAGCCAATATAATGGCTCAAAAGCTCCCCGAGCCATCTCCAGCCAGCGTTTTGCCCCCATCAGATACTGACTCTTCAAAAGAAAACCTTGAGAGTCTTTCTCAACCTCGGTCTTCACCCAAGAAAGGGAAGTCCAAGGCCGCGAAAGCGAAGCAGAACAAAGAGGCTGCGGCTTCTTCTTTTGAGAAGGATTTTCAAGAAATGCAAGAAATGTTGCAGCAGTTGAAGCTTGAGAAAGAGAAGACTGAGGTGTTGTTGAAGGAGAAAGATGAGATGTTGAAGGCTAAAGATGAGGAGATTGAAATGAAGGGTAAAGAACAGGAGAAAATGAAGACGGAGTTGAAGAAGTTGCAGAAGTTGAAGGAGTTTAAGCCTATCATGGTCAGTTTTCTTGATTTCGTGGATTTTTTTTTATTTCTTGTCTTAAAGGTTGGGTAAATAGGGGACTGTACCGGATTTTGAGGATTCGATTTAAGTTTTTGATTGATTCTTGATGTGAGTTTTAGGGTCCGGATGATTTGACCTAATGTTGAACTTTAGGTTCGATCTGTTAATTTTCTTGGGTAATACAAAGGAAGCATGAAAGACCATTATTTAGAATTCTTATTTATTTATTTCTATAGGGTTTGAATTTTTATTTATTTCTATAGGGTTTGAATTGATGGGTTTTTGTTATATGAATCTTTGCACAGACTCTCCCATTCGTTCAAGTATTGAATGAAAAGGAGCAAGACAAGAAGAAAAAGAAGGGTGGCAATGAAATCAAAAGGCCATGCCCACCTTACTCCCTCTGGTGCAAAGATCAATGGAATGAGGTAAACATAGAAATTGGGCTACGTGATATCTTCTAGTATTTTCAATTAAGCATGCTTTGTTTCTATCTTGATGATTAATTTGAGGGGTTTTGTTGTACAGGTCAAGAAAGAAAACCCAGATGCAGAGTTCAAAGATATCTCTCACATTTTGGGGGCAAAGTGGAAGACCATTACTGCAGAGGAGAAGAAACCTTATGAGGAGAAGTATCAGGTTGAAAAAGAAGCCTATCTGAAGTTGATGACAAAGGAGAAGCGCGAGAGTGAAGCAATGAAGCTTTTGGAAGAGGAACAGAAGCAGAAGACTGCTATGGAATTGCTTGAACAATACCTCCAGTTCAAGCAGGAAGCAGGTCAGGAAGAGAACAAGAAGAACAAGACCAAGTAAATCAGAAGCAACACTCCTTAGTGTCTGTTCCTAACTTTGTTGACTATAGAAGTACTTATTTGTTTGTTTTGTTTATTTGCAGGAAAGAAAAGGATCCATTGAAACCAAAGCATCCATTGTCTGCATTTTTCTTGTTTTCTAATGAAAGAAGAGCTGCTCTGCTTGCAGAGAACAAGAATGTTCTGGAGGTGGCAAAGATTGCTGGTGAAGAATGGAAGAACATGACAGAAAAGCAAAAGAGGCCTTACGAAGAGGTTTATACTGCACACAACATACTCTTTTTAGTAGGGAGCTTATTTACTCGGTATGGTTTCTTAGATGCCTTTGGAAATTGCAGATTGCAAAGAAGAACAAGGAAAAGTACACGCAAGAAATGGAGGCTTACAAGCAGAACAAGGATGAAGAAGCTATGAATCTCAAGAAAGAAGGGGAAGAACTGATGAAACTTCAGAAACAGGAAGCATTGCAGTTGCTAAAGAAGAAAGAGAAAACTGAAAACATTATCAAGGTTAGGTTATTCATCTGTTGCTTTTAAAAGTGTTTGTTGAATGCTATTTTTGGAGCCTTTCTGGTGGCTAAATGGCTAAAATGTACAGAAAACCAAAGAGCAACGCCAGAAGAAGCAGCAGCAGAATGCTGATCCCAACAAGCCTAAGAAGCCTGCATCTTCATTCCTTCTGTTCAGGTAAAAAGCCTCTCTCGAGTAGTCACACTCTACAACGAGGCATTTGCAATTAAAGTTACTAAGCAATTGTTTTTCTTCAATGCAGCAAAGAAACAAGGAAAAGTTTAGTGCATGAGCACCCTGGAATTAACAGTTCCACTCTAACTGCAATGATTTCTGTGAAATGGAAGGTATTCATTTTGTAAAATTCATCGTTTTTGTTGAGCTAATTGGTTAGCTTAGCAATTCAAGTGTCTGATTTTGTAATTTTGTATTGGTGGGATTACAGGAACTTATTCAAGAAGAGAAGCAAATCTGGAACTGCAAGGCTGCTGAAGCCATGGAAGCATACAAGAAGGAATTGGAGGAGTACCACAAATCTGTTGCTGCAACTTAGATTGACAAACAGCAGTAGCGAAAGGCTTGTTTCAACTAATAGATAGCTGCAGTTAGTCAAAATCACAAACTCTTTTGTGGATGATGATGATGTTCAAGTGTCTGTTGGTTGAACATCTAGTATCTAAAGGAGTTAAAACTAGTCTCTGGTTGTTTTCATTCGATGTTGAATTTGAGATTGAAATTGAAGGATATGGAATTGCAAGTTACTTTTGAGTTTTGATACAAGCAAGAAATTAAATTAATGATATCATACACAAGTCTGGCAGGTAAGAAGGCTCTCACTGCTTTTACCTCGCTTAGTAATAAAACATCCACATAACAACGTAGTAATAATATGGATATGGAACTCCCTTTAAGAATGCCAACACGATATAGCATAATTGGTCCTCGGTAATCTTATAACCCCAACTTCATAAAAATTCCCGATTCAAACTTCCTCATAAAATCTCATAATATATAATTAGCACAAAAATATCATATACCCGGTAACAAAGTTACAAACTAAAGTTCTAGTTCAAACCTCTCCTCTATTATAATAATAATAATAACAACACAATAATAATAATAATAATAAAATAAATAAAACATAGTAATCTAACAAGGACAGTTTCCAAGATACACTAAAATCAGATTTCAATAGTTTACAACTTGACCCAATAAAAAAAAACCCAAACCTAATTTTTTTATTCAAACCTTATTAATTTGTGTACTCTATTAGCTTTAAAATGCACATTGCTCATTTTTTTTTTCTATCTATTGTTGTATCTTTGTATGTAAGTCATTCACCATCTGTGCATTTTATTACTATCAAGACTAACACTTTAATTAATAGGTAAATGCGTCAAATTTTAAAGTGTTAAATGATTAAAACCATAAACAATCTTAAATAATGAATAATCATAGAATACACACTATGATTATATGCAAATTCAATAAATAACAAAAAATATTCCTAATTTTTAAGATTTTTTTAATGATAACTATTAATAATTGAGTTAAAGTCTTGTTTAATGTTTCATTTTGACCATTTGTTTATGGATGATAAGTAGAAAATAAAAGTTTAGTTCTTAACTTGCATCACAAAACCTTTTAAAAGTAGTTCAAAAACTTAAAATCTCAATCAAACACAATACTTCTTGAAATACCATGCAATCGAACTATCTTTCTAAAAAATAGATCCTTTATATTCATTACATCATCAATTTTATGGCAAGATATGAAATGTGTCATCTTAAAAAATCTATTTGCAATAATAATTATGAAGTCTTTTCATTACCTTAATCTAGATAAACCCAAAATAAAATCCATAGAAATATCAACCCAAGATTTCTTAGGAATAGATAAAGGTGTATATAACCCACACGACATCACTTTATACATAACTTATTTACATGTTATGGACCTATCACAAATTCTTTGCATATCTCTTTTCATGTTAGGCCAATAAAAATATTCATGTAAAACTTCTAAAGTCTTAATAATTCCAAAGTGTCCCATTAATCTGCCACTATGAGCTTCCGTTACAAGCAATTCATGCATTGAACAATTATATCACACATAATATTTTGTCTTTAAATAAAAAACTCATCATGCCTAAGAAATCCATTAGTTGTCATAAGTTCACATTGTAAATAAATTCACTGAAATTAATATCATAAAGATATAATTATTTCATATATTCAAATCTTAAAAGTCTAATATTTAAATTATTAAGAAGAACATATTTTCATGATAATGCATTTACAACTATATTTTTCTTACCTTTCTTGTATTTGATGACATATGAGAATGTCTCAATAAATTTCACCTACTTGACATATTTATGATTCAACTTACTTTGACTTTTCAAGTGTCTTAAAGATTGGTGATTGGTATGAATTGCAAACTTCTTAGGCCAAATGTAATGTTATCAAGTCTTCAAAGTTCTTACTAATGCATATAACTCTTTATCGTATGTTGGATAGTTTAGAGTTCCTCCATTAAACTTTTTACTGAAATAGGTATGTTCCTTTTATCTTGCATTAAAACAACTTCAATACTTATATCGGAAGCATCACGTTCAATCTTAAAGTTTTTGTAAAGTTAGGCAAAGCAAGTAATGAGGTCAAAATAAGCTTTTCTTTTAACAAATTAAATGCTTTCTCTTGTTCAATTTCTCATTTAAAATCTATTGTCTTCTTTACAATTTCAACTGATGGAGCAACTATTGTACTAAATTTTTTTCAAATCTTTTATAAATACTAACCAATCCATGAAAAATTCTTTCCTTATTTACTGTCTTAGGTATAGACCACTCTTTTATAGTCTTAATCTTAGTCTCATCCATCTCAATAACTTTTACACTAATAACATATCAAAGAAAAACAATATTTTCTATGCAAAAGTGTTATTTTTTTTAAAAGCAGTTTTTCATTCATCACCTTATTTCATTATAATATAATGATATCTATTTTTAAGATCCATGCAATTCATCAAGCATATCATCTACTCTAGGGATAGGATGTCTATACTTTACCGTTATATTATTGATTGCCTTACAATCAATACACATTCTCTAAGTATTATCTTTCTTAGGTACTAAAAATATAGGAACAACACATAGACTTATGCTCTCTCGAATGTACCCCCTTGACATTAACTCATCTACTTGCATTTGAAGCTTCTTTGTTTGCTTAAGATTACTTTTATAGGTTGGTTTATCAGGAATAGCCGAACTTGGTACTAGGTCAATCTCATATTATATTCTTCTTATAGGTGAAAATCCATTTGGAATTTCATCGTGAAATATATCTTTAAATTCTTGTAACAAAGAACACAAACACTAAGAACACATGAATCAAGTTCGTTAGAGTTAAAATATTCCTTCTTATACAAAAGTAAAATCATAGGTATATCAGAAAAATAAGCACGTGCAAGATCACTTTGTTTTACATAAAAATCAAGGTGTTCCCTCATTTTTTCTACACACTTTTTTTCTCACTTTTTATTTCTTTCTCCACTCATTTTCTCTCCACATTCGACCTCTCCCCTCCCTTTTATTTTGGTCGATGCCTTTAATTTTTTTTTTAATGGCCAAAACTTTACCCTTTGGTGTTTTACACTCATGACTCACCTTATTTTCAATCAGCCTCACATCCTCACCATTATTTTGTAACAAGACCTTTTCAACTTGTTTTGCTTTCTTCAGCTTCAACTGATCTTCATACACTTGTCCATGTGACAATGATGCAAACATGTATGTTTTCCCATCATTTTCTACTGTATACCTATTTTTAAAACCATCATGCTTGGCTTTCTTATCAAATTTTCAACGTCTCCTCAACAATATGTATGCAGCATGCATAGGAATAACATTACATAAAACCCTATCCTTATATCTCCTTATTGAGATTGAGATTAAAATATGTTTAGTCACCCTAACTTTTCCACATAATTTAATTGGGGTTTTCACTCTAATAATCGCATTATGCCTTATACCTCATTATTACCTTACTTAGGTTCTTAAAGATAACTTAACAACTTATCAAATAATCAATTAAAACAACATAATGATTTTATAATAATAAAGAATCAATAAATATATGAAACTAATCAAAACGAAACTCCAAAATAAATTTATGAATATCAATGCAAATTCATGCAAACTATAATAACAAAAAGAAGGCATGAAATAAAAGGAATGAAGTTTATGTTAAAGATTCAAAGAAAACTAACTAATTCAAAAAGTCAAGACTCAAGTTCAAGAATTTCAAGTAAATAAATAAAGATCTATACTACCTAAATTTAAATAAAACAAGGCGAGATAATATAAGAAAAACAAGAATTCAATTCAGCAATACCAAGATTTGGTATGTACATATTTGGAAAAATCAAGAAAATATTCAAGAAAATTCCAGCCAACCCTAAACTTCAAGGGCTTGTATGCGGTCAAGCCATAACTTGTTAATTCAATCAATTCTTGTAATGTTTTCTTCCATTTTTTTTATCCACACAATTTGGCAAGAACATGAATTTTTTTTCTTTGTTTTTTTTTACTCTAGGCCAAAATCAAGAAATATAGAAGATAAGGATCAAGAAAATAATATTTCTATGATGTATTCGGCAAAATTAAGAATCTAAGCAAGATGATTTTTTTAGTATGTTGTTTGACACAAACTTTGAAATAATAAGAGAATAATATACTCTTTTTTTTTTTAAAGAAACAAGACCCTAGTCAAAACTAGGAAGAGAAAAAAAGAAATGACACAAACTAAAGACTAAAGGGATATAATTTGATAATAGCACAAACTCTAATACCAGCTGATGCGGACTCCTTCCAAGAAACGCTAAAATCAAATTTGAATAGTTTAAAACTTGACCTAACAAGAACTTGCCTTGAATAACCAAAGTTATACGCAATGATCACTCGTACCTTACGCCTATAAAGAGACGTGAACGAGTAGTATAAAATCATAATGGAGTTGTTCAATCATCTAAAGAGATTTTAAGTTCAATCAAGAACTTAGTATGAGAATCACTCAACCACACAAAAGATAACAAAGATGCCAATTTATTTATTAAAAATAATCTAACCTCAAAAAGTCTCTACAAAACAATATTTATACTATAAAGAATCCAAAGTCTAAAAGGATATACCTAATGGATATGGATAAACCTAATAAATAATAATAATCCAATAAACCTAAATTTAAATAAAGGCTCTAATATCTCTAAAAGACCTAATATTGAACAAAAGATAAATAAAACAATATTTTAACTAATTTAAATAAGACTGAACTCATTTTTTTAATCTGCTAGCACAATCAAAGTTCAACTTCAAATGCATGGTTCTCTCTTATCTTAATGAATTATAAGGCGTGCCATATATCGCTGAAAATCCATGGATGTCTATTTTTCAATGCAGCTAGAATCACATTAAAATTCTTTTTGTAGCTCCAATTATGACAAAAAAACAAGTAAAAGGTCAACTAACATATTTGAATCTTCTTATTCCATTTTTTTTTATAATGTTTGAATGCCCACTAATAAGCCCTTCTTGAATATGAATTAAATTAATCAAGACTTGTTCTTTATTATTTAATATCTTCTTGAAGTGCATCTTAGCCCATGTATCCTGAAGAAATCCATTGAAAGCCTCTTTAAACCTCTTAGCCCCAAGTCTTGTCACTAGACCAACTAGAACATCTAACGTGTTTCTTGGTATTGCTTGGATCACATCAATATCAAATGAACTTTTTTCTCTCCTATACAAACTGCACTAGTAAGAAGGGATTTAATCACATAGATAAGCGAAGTAGGGGAAAAAAAATAGGTTTAATCATTTTTTGTTTGTTTTGCCATAAAATTTTGGTTTGTTTAGCATTTAAGTTATGGAACTACTATTAGTAGTTTACTAGATAGGTGGCTTGTGCTATGCTACAAATCGGTTTAGATTATTTCTAATGTAAAAACAAGAGGTTCAAACGACGTTAATGTTTTTAAAGAAGTAAGAAAAATATAAGACCTATTGACTTGATTGGGTTCAATAAGCTTGGTTAATTTAATAATATTATTAAAAAACAACATGACAATAAATAAAATGAACATAAAATTAGCAACAATTAACTATAAAAATGAGTTGTCAATATCATGCTCGAGAGGAGGAGAAAGAAAACATTCATTGGAGACTCACTGTTTTCCCCATGGACACCACCCCACCACCAGGAAAAGCGTAGCGAGACGGTTCTAACACCATTGTGAAAAGCTGTACGATGACACAAAAAAAGGTCACATGCGTCGTCAAAGCAACGACTCGGAAAACAAACCAAATAAAATATCATGAAGTGAGCATCTCATGTTTATATTTAATTAATTAAATTAATTTAATTAAAAAAATCTTATTTTCAAAAAGATAAATTTAACAATTAAAAGACTAGAGATAACCCAAATCATTTTTAAAATTAGTGAAAGATCCTATAAAAAGAAAATAAAAAAAAATAACGGAGCCTAATATTCAATTAAATAAATGTTGAATGATGAAACTGAAAAAACATAAGTTTAAGAAAAGGAAAAAAACCAAGCAAACCTGGAAAAATCTCCTAAACCTGGGTTAATCTCCTAAATTCATTACTCATGAAATCCTAAACTTGGGCTCAATGAAGAAAATAAATTTCCAACCAATTTAATATTAAAAGATAAAATCAGAGAAAAAATATCAATTTAAAAAATATTTCAAAGTAAATAAATTAGTAATCAAAAGAATAATGATAAAATTTGAAAAGAGAACATCAAGGATAAAATTATATATAAAAAATTTAATTTTAAAAATTATCTCAAATAATTTTAAAAAATAATAATCAAAAGTATGAATAAAAGAAGAAAAATACGAATTTATTCATCTATGAGTGACTAAAGTGGTCACCTGGATATGAATCAAATTCATTCCTTTTGTCTTGGTCCCCTGTAATGGTCGGCTTGTGGCCGCCTACCTTTTTCTTCTCATCCTGACTTGAGAAGAAAGAGCCATAGTAGAGAAAGAGACCACTATTTCGCATATTTGTTGGACCGCTAAAGCGAACACAATGGTCTCTAACTAGGACCAAGAACAATTTGAATCTTGACATGTTAGGCGTTTGGTAACCTTAGGCATCTTACCAAGGAGTTGGTGGTCTCATCATGAATCTAATCTTGACATGTTGGTGGTTGATGATAGATTAGATTGAAGTTTTTGAAGGGAAAAACCAGGGTTTAAAATTAATTTGGGGTTTAGGGATTGTTTTCTTAGAGAGGAGAGAAGAAATAAATTACATTTTGATTGATTGAGTGTTTTTTTTAATAGAAAATCATAGTTGTTTATGTTATGTTATATACAAGGGTAAATTTATCTTTTCATCTAAATTTAGAAATTGAGTTGACCCAAGATGTAAAATGTAAATTTAAAAGTATGGAGACAAAGTGTAAAAATGACTAAACTATAGGATGCTCAATGTAATTTTCTCATTATATTTTTAATTTATTGAAATATCAAATTGTTCCTCGATCGACTTGATCATAACTAAGAACTTTAGTGAAAACACAAAAAAACCCTGGATGTCAGTTAAAATGATAATTTAATTATTTTATTGTGTTTTTAAAAAGTGAATATGAAAAAGTTCTTAAATATCAGTTAAATAATTTTTGCTTTTAAAAATCATTTAGTCATTTTACTGTTATTTAAAAATATAAAAAGAGTTAATTATCCTTGATTAATATGATAAAGACTAATTAACCATATATATATATATATATATATATAAAGATTGAATCATCCTTATCCCTAGACAGTCAAATAATTTTGTTTGTGAATGATAAATGGATTATTATAATATGTAGTGCACCTAGTCTAGGGCTAAAGCGAAACCATGATAGGTATTAATTAATTTTTAATTTTTAATTTAATTCCTGGAATCCTGAAAGGGTAATAACTACCTAAATCACCTTACAAAATCATTGGAAACCAAAGACAGGTAATTCAAAATTTAAAAAGAATTTTTTTTTATTAAACACAATTAAAAACTCTTATCCTATCCTTTTCTGTAACCCATCAGAGACTTTGACATCCTATTCTCTCCTCGCATTATACACATCTATCTCTCTCACTGTGGGCGGCAATATGCTGCCCATTGCATTTTAGCTTGGTTTCAACGCCTCCAATATTGACAGCCTTACGTCCGAACGTCTCTTGCTTATCACATCCACACCAACAAACAAAGCATTAGTTATGGCTCCACCTCCAAAATCTGATCCTTTCCTCGCTGACTCTCAACGTGAAGTTGATGCCGGTGCCGTCTTCGTCCTCGAATCCAAAGGTAAACAAAAGAAAAATGCATGCAAAAACACTTGGCGCGACGTTTTTTTAGTTGTTTGGAAATTGAGCCAGATCCTACAACTTCTATAATTCTTCTTTGCAGGGGAGTGGTGGCATGCCGGGTTTCATTTGACGACGGCAATAGTGGGGCCTACAATACTGACGTTACCGTATGCGTTTAGAGGGCTAGGATGGGGTTTAGGGTTCTTCTGCTTAACGGTGATGGGAATGGTGACCTTTTACGCTTATTATCTCATGTCTAAGGTGCTAGACTACTGTGAAAGGGACGGTCGTCGGCATATCAGATTCCGGGAATTAGCAGCCGACGTTTTAGGTAACTATAAACCGCCGTTTTTGTTCTTGTTTTTGTTTTTTGTTTTTTTACATGTTTTCCGTGGAATTAATTGAATTTATGGTTATTGAAAGTTCTACCATTTCTAACCAAGCAGGTGCTAAACTATAGTATTGACTTTTTCTGTTTTTTAGCCGAGGTTTCTTCCAGCCTAGCTACTTGATCATTCGAATCCCTTTTACGTTAAATTTTTCTAGAGCAGACAACATGTAGCATTCTTGTTCGGTCGAATCTAATAATTAGAGCATGTTGCTTTCCGCCTTTTTAGACGGCAATCAAGCCGCTGCATTCGTTTTAATAAGTCAGTGCATGAGATTACGGTGATAATTATTTTTTAAAATTTATTTTTGATATTAATAAATCAAAACTTTTTAAATTTATAAAAAAATAGTTTAAAATAAAAGAATAAAATTTCAAAAATTTCAGATTACCTTTTATTAAAGTTCATTAATTTACAAAAGATATATATTTTAAAACAAGATTTGCTATTCAGAATAGCAGTTATGTATAGAACTAATATTCATAAATACAGTTGTGTTCAAGTTTTGTTATTTTTTTTAAAATAATATCATCAAAATAAACCACAACGAATTGTCCATGAATGATCTCAATACCTAATACATGAACCTCATAAAACCGATAAGAGCATTGGATAAACCGAATGACATAACCATCCATATGTATAATCCATGTTGTGTTTTAAAGGTTTGTCTTCCATTTATCTCCCAGCTTGATTATACTATGATAGTAGCCACTTGAGATCAATCTTGAAAAACACCTTTGAACCTGCCACCTAATCTGACACGGTATCAAGCTATGATATTGGGTACCTATATTTTATTATGATCTGATTATTGGCTCAACTATCCATACATATACGCCATGATCCATTCTTTTTAAAGACTAAAAGAGCTGGAATTACATATAGGCTCATACTTTCTTAGATATACATTTTCTCTAGCAACTTCACCACCTATCTCTGTAACTCTTTGGCTTTCTTAAAGCTAAGTCTGTAAATTAGACTGTTTGGCAGATTAGAACATGACATAAGATCAATATGGTGTTCTCTCTCTCTCTCTCTCTCTCTCTCTCGCAATCGATCGATCAATCGATCGATCGATCGAGAGAGAGAGAGAGAGAGAGAGAGAGAGAGAGAGAGGTAATCCTAATGTAACTTTTATAACATCAAATCTGCAAATTCTGCCAACACATCTTGTACTTTTTTAGGATTGTCATTAGCATCTTTCTCTCCCTCAAGTGTGCTACTACTAGGTATAAAGGCATATATTACTCATTCGCCCCTTATTTCCTCCATAAACTACGATAAAGACATCAAATTTTTTATATTTTTAGTCTTCGTCTCCACCTTCTCCCTTATATGTGCCAAAACTATACGTTTCCCTTTAATGCTAAGGGTATACATGTTTTTTCTATCATCATACACCACGTTTCTATCAAACTACCATGACCTCTCTAATAAAATGTAGCATGCATCCATCAACACCACATCACTTTAAACAATATCAAAATACTTTTGTATTATAAAAAAGAAAACAAGACAGTGTTTATTAATAATTATTGCAATGTCTTTATTTAATCATGTTAGTTTATGGTGCTTAGGATGACTTTCAATTGCTAGCTGTAGTTCTTCACTACCTTCATGAACACCATATTCTTGCAGCTGCCATTATCTTTTATAATATTGTAGACTTTATTCTTGATGATACACGTAGAATGGAAAATACTAGTGTGTTACCATTTCTCTTTTGAAACCCCTTTGAGTTGCAGATGTAAACTCTAAATTCATAATTTTATTCTATGAATAATAAGTCTAGTAATATATGTCTCATTAGAGGTTTACAAGACCTTTAAATAGGCCAAAAAAACCCTACCTCTACTAGAAAAAAATAAAAATTCAAAAGCATAAAGGAAATAAACACAAAATCCAAATTAAAACAACAAACCCAAAATAAACCTAGAAAAAATAACAAATTTGGTCCAAACAACAATTTTTGGGATTAATTTTAGGAGATTTAATGATATGATGAACAATAAAGTGATTCTTAATGGGAAACTGCCTGTAGAATCACTTAGAAAACTTTGAGCCCAATCCAACAATTAGATCTCTTGTTATAGTCTTTTTAAGCCACTACATTGGTTTAACGCGACCAAACCTCCTCTTAGTTCTAGACCTATCCTAATATTTCATAAATGCATATATATATTCTATTTGTGATGTATTCTTATTTAGTTCTGGCATATGCTCGTCCAAATCAGCAAGGTTGTCTGCATCACCATTACTATGAATTAAATATTTTATTTTCTATAGTTTTCAAGGAAATGATGAGCCAAGGGTGTAGCTGTTTTAACCTAGCCAACACGTTACTGGAATCCTCTAATATTGGCGGAGGTGATGGGGTTGGAGATGCTGACGAAAAAGAATAGGCATAAAGAATAACAACCCTTATTGTTGTTCAATAAAATAAATTAAAAGAAACTATTGAAAATTAATTATATCTTTCATTCTCGATTGATAACGTAATCAATCTTAGGACCTATAAAATCAAACATTTACAGAGATCTCATCTCCATTTTCTTTCTTCACAAGTCTTTCAACACACACACTTAAAAATCTGAATACATGACACATATTTTTATTGGGAGGTTATAGGATAAATATAAGTTTAAACTATTATATGAACGAGGGTTCTAAATACTAGTTCAATGAGGATTTTAAACCGCAAATCCTAGAGTTTTTGATCAAGTAATCCTTCTCGTATCTCAACATTGTAAACCTCTAGAGATGCAAAATTTATTAGATTAATATTTCAGAAATAAAATAAGATTTTAGAATTTTATGTATTTTAACTCTATTTCCGCTCATTCTCCTTCTTTTTGTGTTTGCTGCTACCCTTGTTGCTTCCGCCTGCAATAAAGCTGTGAAATGGAATGACTGAGGAATCTAGACGATGCTCTAGGAACTAAGATGCCTAAATAGGTGGAAGCAATATCTAGCATGATTAAAATCATTGGAGGTATCCTGAAAAAAAAAAAAAAAAGACTCAATGGAGGATAATGAAACATCCACTTCTTTGCCAATATGCTATCTGTTTTCTTTTTCTTTCATTTTTTCCGGCCATGGGTACTAGCTGATCTTTTTGGTCAGAATATCCATAAGCAATGTGTCAAGCCAAACTCCAGTTTTTCACAGGGCTTGTCATCGATCATGTCCATACGACACTCACGCTGAGCTAGAATTTTTCTCATTGGTAATTTATTTAGTTTTACTTTATGTCAAAACATGGAATGAATTAAGTGATGATTATTATTCTTTTGAAATTACTCGAAGACATATATAGGAGAGCAGTCCTCTGTTTCTTTACAGCGCTTGATACTGGAGAACTATTAATGAATGGAATGCTAAATTTACCCAAATATTCTTCTCATAATCACTTAAAGAAATTTTAACCATTGGATTTATGGAATCCATCCTCAAAGCATTAGACTTTTTGGAAAGTGATTTCAGAACAAGATTAATTAGCAATACTCTTTCCATTGAAGCTCAGCATAGAAGGCTAAATAGAGATTTAAGACTTCATGACAGAACATGTTGTATATCAACTTTAGATTGTGCAACTGTTAGAAAATGACGGGGGGGAAAAACTCTCTTTGGTGCTCTTTTTGTTTACATGTCTAGGCTAGCTGCTTCCCTTTGATGTCAGTATTTCAAGTTGGGAAAACGAGCATATTGTAACTCTTGTGATTTTATTTCTTTTGATGAATTTAACTCTTTGTCAATCATTTGAAGCTTAAAGCTTAACCTAAGAACTAATAAAACAGAAGTTTGAAGTTTTGCCTTCTATGTTCTTACAGGGTCCGGATGGATGTTTTATTTTGTCATAGTCATTCAAACAGCCATCAATACGGGAGTTGGTATAGGAGCAATATTGCTTGCAGGGGAATGCCTTCAGGTTTTGTTCAATCTCTTAATGCTTCTATAATGCAGAAACTGATAGAAAATGCTCCCTTCCAATATAGTCTTGGTATTTTGCTTGTTAAATTTGACTAAAACCTATCTTTTTCTTGCAATAGAGACAGGCTTTGTCTTTTCTGCAAGCCAATTTATGCTTCTCTTTTCTAGTGGGGGACTTGTGGGCCAGTGCATTCATAATTGTGGGCCTGTAGTGGTTTTTGTTCGTATCTGATTACTTTCATTTCACACGATGACAATAGGAAAAAGTACGAATTTGAAAGCATCAGTGTCTGCCAAATTCAGTTTCATGATATTTTTGACACTAGATCAGTCTATATTTATCACAGAATTAACGTTCGGAGACATTTGGAAATGTTTTGATCACCCAGCAAAAACAAAAAAAGGTCATTGACACTTCCATCAAGTGATTCCGTGTTGTGTTCTGAGCAAAATCCAAATATTACTGCTTATTTAGGGAAATACCACTTGAAGGAACCTTCATTAATAATGTGTTTATTTGGGGCAAACTGTGAATATAGAGAATCATTAGTTTCTTGCAGATTTAAATGACAGGGTTTTGGCCGACTTTTGACGTAATACCATCTTGCACCTGTTTGTAGTTCTTACAGCTAAATGTAATCCTGGATTTTTAATGGTAATTTAACTTGATGGTTCCTTTTCCGATTTCCAATTTGAGTTGTGAAGATCATGTACTCCAGTCTTTCTCCTGATGGACCCCTGAAGCTGTACGAGTTCATAGCAATGGTGACAGTGGTGATGATAGTTCTCTCTCAGTTTCCAACGTTCCACTCCCTCAGACATATCAATCTGGCTTCACTATTTCTCAGTTTGGGCTACAGTTTCATTGTTGTCGGTGCCTGTATTCATGCGGGTATATTGACCTTTCTTTCAATCTTCATTTATGTCATTTGCCTGATCAAAAGCATTTAGATGGTATGAAAACATATAAAACTATGTGTGAAATGCCATTCAACGCTGTATTTAAAAAAATAAATCAGTTGTAGTGAAAGTAGAGGAAGGCTTCTCTCATTCCCTGAATCACAGGATGTACTTTTAAGCAAAGCAGAATTCCTGATTGCATTCTTTCAACTCAAATCCCATAATGAAATAGATATTTAATGTTCATTCTAGCTGTGATTTATGACTTGTTTTCGTCTCGTGGAGTAGCTGCAACCACCGTATCCTGTTTTTAAAACTAACCAGAACCCCTGAAATGAAAGATGAATAAGATTACACGTTGGGAATAGGATAGGAATTAAATCCTAGGCCATCCCTCCTTTACTAATGTGTAGTGAATAGGTTAGGTGCATCTTGGAAAGTGCAACCTATGATTGAAATGGTGCTAGGCCAGACATGGGCCAATTTTGATGTGGAACCTGACTAGTAGATTGGTTTGTGATCCTTAACTATTGGTCCTAATAATTTCCAGGTGGCTACTATCCAGAGGAAGTAGTTGAACTTGTCAACATGTGTTCGTTCAGTTTATTAAATTGTGTTTGTTATCTTGGGGACAAACTAAAATGACCCTGCAAGAGTTAAATCTTATTTGAAATAAGAAAATGTTTTTCACACCTTGCATTTGCCTTGTAGGTCTGTCAAAAAATGCCCCTCCGAGGGACTATTCCTTAGAATCTTCAGAGTCAGCAAGGGTCTTCAGTGCATTCACTTCCATCTCCATAATAGCTGCAATCTTTGGGAATGGAATACTGCCTGAAATACAAGTAAATTTCAGCTCATACTTCATAAATCCTATGTTGAACACTTTCGAACCAACTAGACTATAAGATTTGATTGATTCAACTAAATTGCATGATCATTCTCGCTGAATGAGGTGTGACCTATCCGTTGGTGTTAATTCTGTGTGAATAATAATTTGGTTGAGGGATCATTCTATAAGAAAAATGAATAATACTTGATGGTCTTGATACATGCTTTTATTGATACAATTCTGCTACGCCATGAATACAGGCTACTTTGGCTCCACCTGCTACTGGGAAGATGGTTAAAGGCCTTTTGATGTGTTATACTGTAATACTTGTTACTTTCTACTCAACTGCAATGTCTGGATACTGGGTGTTTGGTAACAAATCTAACTCAAACATTCTCAAAAGCCTAATGCCTGATGAGGAGCCTTCCTTGGCCCCAACATGGGTTCTTGGCATGGGTGTTGTCTTTGTTCTGCTTCAGCTCTTTGCTATTGGCCTCGTAAGTTCACAGATTCACTCTTCAAATAATCTATAGAAAATTTGAATAGCCATTTCCCATTTCCTTTTAGGTTTCAGACTTTCATTTCTATTGAGGTAACATTTCCCCAACATAATGCAGGTTTATTCTCAAGTAGCTTATGAGATCATGGAAAAGAAATCTGCTGATGTCCAGCAAGGAATGTTCTCCAAAAGGAATCTAATTCCGAGGATAGTTCTTCGGACTCTTTATATGATATTCTGTGGATTTATGGCAGCTATGCTTCCTTTCTTTGGAGACATCAATGGTGTCGTAGGAGCTATTGGTTTCATCCCTCTAGATTTCGTACTTCCAATGCTCCTCTACAACATGACCTTCAAACCTCCGAAATCATCCCTCACCTACTGGCTCAATCTCTCCATAATGGTTGTCTTTACAGGTGCAGGACTCATGGGTGCATTCTCCTCAACAAGGAAATTGGTCCTTGATGCCAAAAAGTTCAAGCTATTTAGCAGCAATGTGGTAGATTAACTTGAAAGTAAATGAAATCGGTGTTCATGCTCTCCAATGCAACAGGTATTAGCTGCCTCAAGATCCAGAAAGTGCACAGCTACATGCCAATATGAAGTGAAATATCATTTACACGGTGATGAAAGACAGTTGAGGTGAAGGCATTCCGCTTATAGCACCAAACATACTAATCAGTAGCTGGATAACTTGATAAATTGTATACTGTCACTGCATAAAAGGCACAGTATTTTAGCCAAAAAGGATGAGATAAGATACGCGACAGCAAATTAGCATATATAAGAGGGCCGTAGAGCATGGTCTAATTGAAATCGTTTCCTGTGAGGATCTCAGGCCATTATTTTTCACATAGAACGACATTAGCTTATGTAAGCACGTCCTTTGTTTCTTCAGAAATTGGAGAAAAACAAATCCTTACCGCATGATTGTTTTGGAAAATCAGGCAGCAATACCTTTGTTTCTATAAAATAAATAAAATTTATTCCATGAGCAGGGAACGGTCACATCATATAGGGTTCGTGTCCAAACAGATGATTGTTTCAGCCTCTTAAGGGTTCGCAAATCATGTAATTGATTCTTGGATTTCATGAAGTTTGTAGTGGGTTTGGTAATAAAAGACGACTTTTTGGGTGGTGGCGTCACGGCCAGCCTCGGTGATGTGAGATAAAAGCTTGGGGTGAGTTAAACTAATCTTATCTAGCACCAGCCAACAAAATTACCATTTACATATACTAAAAGACCTTTTCCTCGTTTAATTAAATCATTATTATGAAGCCCATTCGTTTCCTATTTTTAGTAGAGAATTATTATATTTTTAGTATGCAGATTTTATGATATTTTCTATTTGAGTTTCTTTATTGTTTTTGTTAATTGAATGTGTAAACCTTCAATACTTTTTAATAGTTAGTATTAATTTTTTACACTCCTGTGTTATTTAACTTTATTTTTTTTAATTAATGTAGATTTTCAGACTAGCATATATATACTTTAACTAATTTTATAAATTTTAAAATTAATAATTATATAAATCTTCAATAACCATCATATACGCAACTAAATAACTCAAGCTTAATCATCTAGGTGGTGGCCCAGTGGTAAGAGCTTGGGACCAAGAGGTTTGCTCCCTCTGTGGTCTCAGGTTCGAGCCCTGTGGTTGCTCATATGATGGCCACTGGGAGGCTTACATGGTCGTTAACTTCAGGGCCCGTAGGATTAGTCGAGGTACGCACAAGCTAACCCGGACACCCACGTTAAACTAAAAAAACAACTCAATCTTGAAAACAAAGGAAAAAATTAATCTCTTAGTCTGTTACCACTTATCATCTAACTTTTGTTAATATAAACTGCGCGCGCTGTCAGAGTACGTATATTTAACGTGTGAACTCAAAATAACTTGTTACAGAAAGAAAAGGAAAAAAGAACTCAGACTAACCGCCAAAGAAGGCATTAAAAGGGTGGGAAGTACAAGGTGAGAAAACGTTGCAAAAGGTCAACCCTTCGCATTTTTTCATCTTAAAGCTTAAGTTTATACGATTATAGAATATTTGTTACAGATCCTTTGAAATATGTCACATGCTAGGAGACTGGATATACCTAAATTATTGGAAAACCACAATTAATCTTGACATTTCAATTTATTATTTTGCGTGTTTAAATGATGTGAGGGATATATTTTTAAAATTGCTTATATTATAGATTTAATTTTGAATTACTCAATTAAAAGCATTAATTTTTCTCTATATATTCAATTTCACCAACAAAAATCCTCATTAAAATCGGTGTTTAAAAATATATCTTTATGAAAAATCTCTACAACGATATCTCTATATTTTCATTGAATCTCTATATGTGTCTACAATATTTTTAAAAAGAATTAGATGTCCTTTTCCAGGTTTCTACGACCATCTATCTCCAAAAAATCAGATATCCTTATCTAGATCTATGTGACCACATATCTCCAAAAGAATCAAGAATCCTTTTTTAGTATCTGTGACTACGAATCCTTTTTTAGTATCTGTGACTACTCATAAGACACTTCCCTCTAAAATTCATTCACAAATCATATCACTTATTTGTATGCTTACTTTTTTACTATTAGGCTGCTTCTCTTAACAAGCAAGATAATTAAACTCTCATCTTTTTTACACAAACATTAACAAAATTATGCCGATAACCCTCGTGCAGACACATTCACGATACAAAATAAGTTTTCTTCCCCGTGATAAATAAGTCCTTCAAATATGTTGTTTATAAAACTTTGGGGCAAATAATGGTGCATGGTTTTTTAAATAAATTTTGAGTTGTTTGGGTCTAAGCCCAAATGGCTAGACTCGGCCGCCCAAATTCTCTTTCCGCCTCCCACTTTTATTCATCTCCTTCTTACCACACATGTTGTACAAATCATACTCGGGCACAATTTAATGCTTTATTGACATATACTTTGCAAGTACATATTTTTATATGGGTTAGCATCACATTTCTTGTTAATGATTGCAATGCGAACACGCACCATATTATACATAGAGCAGGTGTCTCCTTTTTCACCTATGATTATTTCTTGCTAACATAATACCGCCAGTCATCAACTCTCCACTAATAACAAAACATAAACTATAACTAATGATAGACACTAACCTTTACACCAATCATATAACTCTTCATGTTTTAATGTAAGCTAACATGATCAAAATCTATAAATGTTTTAGGTCATTAGATAAACAGAACAGGTTCTCAAATATAACAATTAAATACAACATATTTTTTAGCTCTTCGTATTTTCTTTTATATATCATTTTCATTTCTCTTCCACACTTAAGTATTGAAAAGTTATTTTTTGTTCCATGAAAAACTTTTTTTTCCAGATATAACCAATCCCACACACGAAGTCCATACATCTTGGTTCAGGATCATAGCCCATAAAAAATTCAATTTTTGTGTGAAGTTTTTTCACAAATGCTTAAATATTCGAAGGTGTTATAAGGAGTAACGTTATTTTGCTATTCTATGATGATCCTTGCTTTTATCCTTTTCACTAGATCTGGCAAATTAAGGTTGCATATACTTGTGCTTGTGCTGAAATAAGACCTAGCATTTCTTGTTTCCTACCTAACTCCCATTTTGAGAGGAAGATTAAACCATGCATGTATGAGCCGCTTTCACTGTCACACGGTGCCAGCTAGGTTTCAATCTTTATTTTTATTTTTATTTTCCTCAAGTGACTTCGGACACAATTTGCTTAATTTAAGGCTTAGTGTCAGGCCAGAGGACCACTATATGGAACGCAAATAAAATAAACAAAAAAAAGAGAGTAATAATTGACCAGAGAATAGCAAAAATAATAAGATATTCACATCAGAATTGCATGAAATGAAGAAAATAAAAAAGATTAGATGGATATCACAGTATTTATCTGCATGTTCAGAGTAGTAATTGCTTGCATGATCAAACAGGGGATCCACACCCTTGATTAAGAAAAACAAAGAAAACAGCTGTTCACTCCCTGCATTCATGCTTAATAATGATCAATGCCATAATTTAATTAGAGAGTCATTAAGACATAATTAACCAAGTTAGATCTTTGAAGATTTGGTTACAAGTCCCCCTCAAAATGCCCCTTATTCACAGGAGTTCTTGCACACACGTAGCTCACCCAGCAAATTAAAATTATTAAGCCGCCTAGCTACCTCACATATAATCAAATTATACCTTACAAATCTTCTAACGTAAATCAAATTAAGCCAACAAGACCTCGAGAAAGGACAAGATGGTGTTGTGTTCTGCAGATATTGGAAGAAGGATGTATAATCATGTGATCGACTATATATTATAAATGTATGCTTAACTTTTGGTGGCAGGATTAAGGTCACGTCAAGAGCATCTTAAAAATGTGAATAAATGTTGCTTTATATATTAAACCAATCTATTAAATATACAGAAAACTCCAAGATAGTCTAAAGGCGACCATCATTCAATAAATGCAGACTAGGAAGATGGTAAATTCAATGGTCCGTGTGTGAAGGCCGTGAAGATTGTAACTCTTGCTGTCTTTTTAGGTCATAGCCAACGCGTTTGCTTATTTACCCACCATTAGAAAAGCAAGTGCAGTTGCAACCTCCCCATCTCTTTCTTTTTTCTCTCAAATCTTCTCTTCTAGTTATACCCATCCCCTTCGATTCGTCTCATTCTCTTCGCTTGTATTTTGCTATTCTTGCGTTATGGAGAAGATTCAAGGAAAGAATAAACGCCAAGAACAGAAACAAAACCAAAACCAAAACCAAAACCAAAACAAAAACCAAAACCAAAAAACCCTACAAGCTAATAATAAGGCTCTTGTATGGGATTGTGGAAGCTCACTGTATGACTCCTTTGAGCTTAAGTCTTTCGAGCGTCAACTTGATTCAGCAATTAATTCAAGAACCTTATCCATGCCTCATTTTCCTGATCGTCAAGTACTAACTACTCCTCCTCCACCACCTAAGAAACCTTCAAAGATTTCGCGGTCGCTCAACAAATTCCTGAAATCCATGTTCAAATCTAAACAAAATTCTAGCACCATGTTTCGGGTTCAAGAGCGATTGCAAGATGAATACTACGTCATCTATGATAAGTCCGGAGCTCTTACAACCATTCCTGAAGTGCCTGAAATTGATTTTGGAGGGTTTTCGCCTGAGATTAATTCACTGGTAAGAAAGACTGTATCCGACAGGTTTACTGCCGCCTCCATCGGTATTTCATGAGCTTAACACTCTACCTGGTTGTAGATCATATGAATATTAATTAGTTAATGTCTTCTATGCTGTAGACTTTTGTGTTTATAATAGAGAATTTGATGTTTTAGGAGGGCTTTTTTAATTCATCTTTTTGTAATCTTTTTGTCCATGTTGCTTAAGAATTTAAATTTTTTACCATTTCATGGTTTGAATAACTAATGAAGTTGCTAATGAGGTCAACATCTTGTGGTTAAGAAGTTTGAAGCAATATTATTCTCGATTTTCCCTTGAATTATATAGCTGAGAGTCTCAGCTATATAATTCAAGGGCCTGAGAGTTTCAATTGATCAAATGTGCAGAATAATGTCAAATTCGTGAGATGCATGACTCCAATTTTCATTGCCTTGCAGCTGATCATTGGCTAGCTTAATTCAGTACTCACAATCAGATAATTTATTGAAAGAAAATAAACTTAAAGTGCTTATAAATGTCTAATACCGCCGGGAGTCATTACTGGCAATTAAGGCAGGCCAACCTAATACTTCAATCATGCTGCCATTAGGAAACATTTTTGCATAATCTCCCTCCTTAAATTGTCCCAAACCACATCATGAAGCTTCAAGAAGGATTCGAATATTAATTACGAATGTTATTTGTGTCCATAAAAGAATTATTGTTTAACGGAAATAGTGATTTTATAATATAATTACTCCATCTAATTTAATTAATCACATAAACTTGAGTTGAAAACGTATAGAAAGTGATGTCCATCTCAGTATTGCATGTTTTTCTTTGATCAATTTCAATATAGTTTGCCTTAAAAGGGTAGTTAGATCTAGTAGTCAAAGCCATTAACTCATTTCTTTGATTTTATGAGTTTGCGTCTTGAAAAATATTTGATTTGACAAGTATACCTAGTCAATTAATTCATAAATTCATCTAAAACAATCTCTAATCAAATATTGGTGGTTAACACTGAAAAATGCTTCACACCATAAACTTCTTAACCTCGTTGGCTAACTTAAAACTATTGATAAGTTTCATGTTGATGAGTTCTAAAATTCAAGATGCTTAGAAATAAAATTGATGTATTTGATAATTGGTTAATCTCTTAGTTCAATTAATCTAATATATTCTCTTTAGTCAATGTGTCTGGTGGCTTGAATAAAAAAATCTAGGTGGTAGCAGGTGATGTCTAGTAAGCCAAGGTGGCTAGTAGTTATAGTAGTAATAGTTGATGCCCGGTAAGCCAATGTGGTTGATAGTTAGTACTTGAAAAGGATTCTCTTTGATGGACGCGGGGACTCTTTGATGGTAAAGTTAGTAACTTTATAGAGAGCGAAAGTGCAATGGTATTTTAGAGAAATAAGCTTTGAAAATATGTATGCAGAAAGTGTTAAAAATAAAGAGATTGTAAATTTTGAGTTTGAATGATTCATGGTGTATTTATAGCTCATGGATCTTGTCTTTATATGGAGTGTAGGGGCTGAAATGTAATTTAACCATTGTGATATTTTGATTTATATTCTACTCAAAATAATATGTATAGGATCAATGAAGAATATTGGGGGACCCGCGTGGGGTCCCAAAAACAATTCTTGGCGAGTGTTGGGCTCGGGTAAGGTGTTTGAGCCCATTAAAAGTGGAAAAATAGGTCTAGACGTGCTACCGGGATCTAAGCATGTTGGGCTCGGGGCGTGCGCCCGAGCCCAAGAAGGTGTTGAAATGCATGCCCAGCACCTTTGCTGGGCTTCCACCCACCACCTTGTGTGCTGGGCAACATGCCAGCCAAGTGTTGGGCACACACCTAGCACACAAGGTGCTGAGATGCATTCCCAGCGCCTTACATGCTGGGTGTGCACCAATCCTAGCATGGGCTCGGGCTTTATAGCCCTAGCCCAAGCCCAATGAGTGTTTTTTAGGTCTATTTTGGAGGATTGTTTTGGTATATTTTTTTAGGGGGGTTTAGGTCCATTTTATTTGGATCCACCAGCAGCCTCCCAAGGCTTTTTCGTATTAATCTACAAAGACTTTTAAAAATATTAAGTTACCATGACAAGATCGTCGAATTTTCTCCATATGAGAAGATGAGTTAAAACTTGAGTAATAAACTAGAGAGCCCGTGTGTAGGGGCGTGCACCATACTTGAAAAAATCTCTAAGTATATAAAGAGGAACCATGAAGGAACCCATATTTAGAAAAACTCTTAAGGGAGTGTGGTGAGATACAAAAGACTCCATACTTAGAAAATATTTCTAAGGTCAAGGAAACTTATAGAGAAGAAACCTATACTTAGAAAAATTTATAAGTGACTGGTGGAAACCCATGGAGGGTGAGCCTATACTTAGTAAATATTCTAAAAGGATAAAAGGAACCCAAGAAGAGTGAACCATGAGGACGTCCATACTTAGAAAATTTTCTAAAGAGCTAAGAGGAACTCAAAGAGGGCGATTCTATTGTACTAGGATAACCAAGTTCATCCCTTGAAGAGTGATTGCACTAAAGTGTGAAAGGTATATGACCTCTCTAGTTCTGGTGTGGGGGCTTGGAAGCCCCCCACTGAAGAGTAGTGCCAGTCTGAGATTATATTAGAGAGCCAAAGATCCAAAATCAACCCCTGATGAATTGGTGAGAAACCCTTAGACATCACCTGGAGAATAAGAGATCACATGTCAACCCTTGATGAATTAGTGAGAGGTCATTAGGCATCACCCAAAGAATGGAGGATCCCATATCAACCCCTAGTGAATTGGTGAGATGTTCCTATACATCACCTAAAGAATGTGTCAGTCCAAGATTGCATTGGAGATCTATAGATAAGAAATGTATATCAGATATAATATTTTTATTGCAAAAATAAACCTATATTCTCTCTAAGAATTGTGGTCCTGATGTGATCTAAGTGCCAAATATAGGGGAGATTTTTTCAAACATGTCACAGAGTTGGTAGGTGTTCACCATGGCTACCATAATAGCCTTGAATGGGTGATCCCATTTTGATTCAACGGGGTACTAAATCTTTAGGCTACATCAAGCGCATATAAATTGGTCCCTCGTGGTTTTTCTCCAAGCCTTTATTTCTATTAGGAGAATGATTTCGCTTAGAAGATCTATACTAGTTTTCCATGTAAAAATAAAGGGGCCCATGTCGTAGCAAATTGAACTCTTCCACCTGTATATGATTTTTCATAACTTGTTTCATCTTGAGCAAGCTTTTATTTGGTAAGGCATAAAATTTCTTTAGAGAGCATATTTTCTTACCTCTCTTATTAAGGCCTATAAGGCTACTGGCTCAAGGAATTCTTTCACATTGGGCATCTCTTCATTGAATCTCTTTAAATATGATTGTGTAGACTCGCCCTCTTGTTAGGTAACACCAAATAGCTTCGTAGAGCTTTTATTGGCTGGTATACTAGTGTTGAAACGTGCTACTAGCTTAGCGTAAAGGTCATTAAACTCTTCAATGGAGTTTGTCTCTAAATTATTGTATCATACATGTGTAGACCTTCAGAAAGTTATGGGGAGGATTTTACACACTAAGCTATTGTCCTAGATGAACAACTCCAAGTTACCGCGCACATTCTATACATACTCTCTCGGGCCAGTCAGGCCATCATAGTTGTCCAAGCTCATTTTTATGAAAATATAATCCTTGAAGAGTCAAGTTTTCAATACTCTTTTGGACAAGGAAGAACCCCTCCACTGATTGGGGTTGTAGTCATTCTCTTGGGTATACTCATGTACAAACCGTCTTTTAGTCATTTTTATGTTAGGCTCTTAGGATCCTGAGGATTTTGACATGGAACGACAGTTATGTGTTCATCTACAGGCTCTAGGTGAGACTGGTGGTCGTGGCTTTAGGGTGTTGTGTGTTCCCAAGGGTATTAAGACTTATTGGGGTGGTAATGTCTGATTTTGATCTTGGGTTTCCAACACGGTCTGAGTTAAGAGTCGCTCCTAACTAGTGAGTTGTTGAAGGTCTGGTTGGTAAAAGTGTTCGTGGTAACGGGTAGATTTGTCATGCATCCTAACTCAGGTGTGTTTTGGTTGTATACCATGGAATGGCCTGGAAGTGCTAAAAATAAGTTTTAGAAACTGATGGTTTTTTTATTAGTTTCCCACAGACGATGCCAACTGATGAGTTCTAAAATCCAAGATTCTTAGGAATAAGGTTGATATGTTGGATAATTAGTTAATCTCTTAGTTTAAGCAATCTGATCTATTCTCTATAGTCAAGGTGTCTGGTGGCTTGATATAGAAAGCTCAGGTGGTTAGTAGTAGCAGGTGATGTCCGGTAAGTCAAGGTGGCTGATAACTATAGTAGTAGCAGTTGATGTCTGGTAAGTGAAGGTGGGTGGTAGTTGGTACTTGAAAAGGGTCCTCTTTGATGGACGTGAGGACTCTCTAATGGTAAAGTCGATAATTTTATAGAGTAAAAGTGTAATGATAATTTAGAGAGATAAGTCTGAAAATATATATGTTGAAAGTCTTAAGAATAAAAAGATTATGAACTTTGAGTATGAAGAATTCATTATGTATTTATAGCTCATTAATCTTGTCTTTCTGTATAGAGAATGGGTTGAAAAGTAATTTCACCCTTGTGTTAGGGTGGACGCCCAACACTAACTGGGCACACACGTCATCTCAATATTGGGTGTGCTCTCGGCTTAGCATGGACTCGGACTGCCAAGCCTGAGTCCAATGAATTTTTTTTAACCTATTTAGGAGGATTCCCTGGGTTAGTTTTATTTGGGTACATCACATGTAATGTTGCTGACCGAATACATACGTATAACATGAACTCAATAATTTTAGAAGGGTGAGAAGCTGGGTATATTTTCGTTGCGAAGCCTATTAATCTACCCATACCCGGGGAGTAGGTATGCTTCCTAATTCCTATCCACGTGACCTATTTTTGTGAGCACACGGTCAGAGAAAATAAAATAGTTTGAAAATGTGGACCGCTGAAAAACTTACCCTGCATTTATTAACAAGCTTGAGCCTGGAAAGAAATGATCCAACCCAGTCCCACGTCTTTATAAAACTTGATGGCAGCATCTCTCGAACAGTGAGGTGGGCCATAAGATTATTTAGGAGGCCTTCCATATAATTTCCAGGTAGGTGGATCAATTTATCCTGGAGGGTCCTAACTCCTCAGAAGTTTTTTTTTTTTTTTTAATGGATTTGAAAAACATAGAAAATTGAATAAAAATAAATTGAACCATTATTGACCCTCAGATAATGTAGTGCTACTATTTTGGCCCTTTCCCGTCAAATTGATGTTTTTCTTGCGTTTTATTTGGTTAATTTCATTTTACACTCTTGAAATATACTATATATAGAATACTGCGAGGACGATACAAGCAAAACTAGTCACAGGTGGCATGTGCATCCCATTCCGCCACGTGTCCTCCTCTCGTACCTCATCATCATTGTCACACGCACCCATTCACCTAACAAGGCATATCCAACGGTCGCCAATACAATTAAAACAAGTAGGACCCATTCAATTCTTTCCTCTGGTTAATAAATCACTTCACCCCTCACGCACATGAAATTAACCCCTTCTTTGGTGCTACTAAAATACACCGCCATTACCAGTGATAATGCATGCCCTAAGAGACGGCAGGTTGCTAGATGGGCTGATAACGGGCCTTAAAATTAGGAAGTTTATTGGGCCTGGCTCGAATGGGTGATTGCATTTAGGGCCATTCTGTGGGGGTGTTATGTGTGCTTCTGGCCATGTTAGCAGATGGAAATTAGAGGGCTAATTTGAAGCTTGCAATCAAATACGAAGGCGGAGTTACTCTGTACAAAGAGATTGTATTTTTCTATTCATCACATGAGAAAAGGGGATGCATGCATATCATTATAAAAAATTAATGCATGTTTATTTTTTAATTTTAAAAATATTTTTGAAAAAATTTAAAAAAAAATTATTTTTTTATTTTCTTTAAATTAAAATTTTTTTGATCTTTTCAGATTATTTTAATGTGCTATATCAAAAATAATTTTTATATATTTTTTTAATAAAAATATTTTAAAAAATAATTATTAATATACTTTCAAATAAAAAATAAAAAATATATATATATAAAAAAAAGAAAGATGGATCCCAGGAATAACGTGACTTGATGCATCAAGTTGTGGGGCCACATTTACCCTTCTGTTTCTATGTATATACAAGGAAAGGAGCACACTTGATTTACCATTAGGCTCTTTATTAAAAAAAATATATACACATGAGAACCATGGTAAATCCACTGTTCGATAAACTTCTTATAGGAGATAAATAGTCTTTGATCTATTAGTTATCATCGTATTCAATTTGAAAATAATTGCAGTTTTTTTCTCTTTTAAATACGTTGTGTAATGACTATGTTGTTCCAAGGCAGAATTTTTTGGAAGGCTGAATGGGTGCTGCAATTTGATCTTTTCAATTTTTTTTTTAATAAACAAGTAGAAAGGTGGCGATTTGATCTATTAATTAATAAGAATATTATTTTTTAAAATTTTTTATTATGCAACATACGAGTGAGTGAGTATGCAACGTGTAAGGCTAGTCTCAAGTCCAAACAATGCTTTTCAGGGTAATATTGGAAGCACATCATCGTTATTTTTCCATTGGTGTCACGGTGTGTATATGATGGTTGGGTTATAGTGAATTTTTTTTCTCTCTCTTCTCCTTGCTAAAATATAAATGTGCCATTTAATTTGATTTTTTCTTTGATTTTACCCCTCATCATTTGATTTTATTAATTTTTATATTAAATGTTGTCCTCATTCCTTTTATTGTTGTTTATTTGTTTTTATTATTTTTTCTAATTGAATTTTATTTTCAATTTCATCTCTTAGTATTTGATTTTAAATTATTTTTGTATTAAACTTAATCCTCATTCTTTTAATTGTTATTTTTTTTTGTTTTGGCTCCTCTTTTTATTGTATTTTTTTTAATTTTATCTTTCAATATTTGGATGATTTAGAATTTTACTTTATTATTTATTATATTAATATATCATCGTATTAATATTTTAAAAAAATTTCTTCCAGCATGCATTATGTTTTTGAGTTTATATCATTCAATAATTTTTATATATTAAAAAAATTGATCCAAACCACAATTTAACACTAGCCAATAATCTAATAACATTCTAATTAATAGAGATATAGTAAAGTATTCTATATAAACAAGTAAAACAGTTGCAAGAAAATTCTTATTAATTGAGTTCTATGATTTGAAATATATATTAATTATAAATATAAGACACTTATTATCAAAACAATAATTGCATACTAATTAGCCATATAGTAGATGGTCCAGTAGTAAGAGTTTGGGACCAAGTGGTTTGCTCCCCCTGTAGTTTTAAGTTCGAGCCATGTGGTTGCTAATATGATGGTCACTGAAGGCTTACATGGTCATTAACTTCAAGGCCCGTGGGATTAATTGAGGTACGCGCAAGCTGGCCCGGACACCCACGTTAATCAAAAAAATAAAAAAAATTGCATACTAATTAACATTAACATGTATTGAAATCAATAATGTAAAACGAATCTCTATTAGCAAGTGTGTAATCTAAAGATATAAAATTTATAACAGCAATTGATTTCTAGCGGAGAGAAGAGAAGAAAATTTGAGAACATGTTTTCATTTTAGATAAAAGGTCAAACTATTCTTATTTATCATACATCAGAAACCTCCATAAACAACATATCAAAATTTCTTTCTCTACATGATTTCTGTTTCTTTAGTCTCCATCTCTCTCTTCTCGTCATGATCTAAACCCAAATCAAGCTGTCAATCTACTGTTTTTAATTGACTTCTCTTTCTTTTATTGTTTGGAACTAACCAAATACTTGTAATTTCCGGTACTAGGCAAAGCATAAAGCATGGCAGTGCATGTATCAATAAAAATGGAAGTTTTTAAGTTTTAGAGTTCGAATCATATATTCGATTTAATGTAGAATTTTACAATGGATGTATTAATTTTCTAGTGTAACAAGGAGCGAGACAAGAAGAAGAATAATAATAATAAAAAAAAACATTACTTCCCGTCGACTCTCTCTTTGTTCAAGCACTGGCACTTCCATTCAAGGGCTAGGCATCACTTTGAATGTTATTTATCATTAAAAATAGGAGAAACATGGCTGCTAGCATCTACCTCAGCAACAATTAACAAGATACTTGGAAGTACGTTTACTATTAAGGTCTAATTGGATGTAATTGTGGAGACGTGATCGATGACTATATGTAGACATCTGGGCGTAAACTTTGAAGAATTCGTTGAATTGATGGAGGAATACGTGCAGATACAAAAACAGAGAGGTTTGGGTTCCCGTTTGGAATATCTGGGCGTCCTGGGTTTGTTAGACCAGTGTATATAAAATCTTGATCTTATTTCCTACCCAAGAGCCTGGAATCTACTGGGCCTAGCAAAACCTCTCCAAGAGCAGCCATGATTCAGTAACCTCTGACTTCTTCGGCGCAACTTCTGTGTGCTCAGTTCAGACATGGAGAAACCAGTTGCGACGCTAGACAAAGGCACAGCATGCACTTCATGGAACTACTGTGGCCAAAGACTAGCCACTGGTCCTGTTAACGCGTCACGTGACCCTGCTTCCTCTCCCTTCACTACCACCTCCAAAATTAGGGTTAGTAAGTTCAGTCCCCCTTTTTTTTCGGTTAAAATTCGTTAATGCACTTCATGGCAGATGGAATTATGGGACATGAGTGGGATGACCTTAGCAACCTCGGGAACTGATGGGTGGTAAGATTGTGGCAATCCAACATGAAAGGGGTTTGGCATGAACAGGCTGCATTTGAACCCACAGCCTAGCCCCTGTATCATCTTCCAGGAACCACTGTTTCCATTGTTGACTGTCCTTTCAACGCTCCCAGGAGTCCATGAATAGTTCCGTGCCGTACTGGAAATTAAAAAGAATAATTATTTTCAATGTGTCTTATACGAGTGACGTTTCATGCGTACCCATCATAAAATTTATGAGTATCCAAATGTTATTTAACGAAGGTATTGTTTGAAGGCGTCCATGTGTTTTTTTGAAAATCTATTTTTTTATATTTTAAATGATTATTTCTAGTTGTTATTGGGGTGTAATGAAGTGCTGATTAAAAATAAATTTTTAAAAATAAAAATATATTATTTAAATAAATTTTTAAATAAAAAACATTTAAAAAACTGGAAATAGTCTTATGAAAAACAAGAACAAAAGCTAGGAATGTGGATAGAGTGGCAAGCGAATGACATTGACCCCCGACAACTTGAGAAGGGGTTGGACCGTTTGAGGGACGAATCCCCTGTGGTTGTTAAATTGACCCCATCAACTTGAGAAGGGGCTAGACGGTTTGAGGGACCAATCCCCTGTGGTTGTTAAATTGCTTGAGAAAGGGCTGGACGGTTTGAGGGACCGATCCCCTGTGGCTATTAATTAATACCCTTCATTTGGTTTATTTGTTGTTTATTAATTTGGTCCGCAAATTGCAATTGCTGCTTGAAGGTTGACAACGTGGCACTTGTCCCCCACATATTCCTAGAATAATGGGCCGTTATGGCAAATGAATTTTTTTCATCTTTTACAGGGCGTCCAAACCGTCTGGACATTTTTTCACCAGAGAAGTTGAACGAAATTTTGTCGTCTCCTCCGCTCGGCATAAAAAATTAGCATTTACAATTACTGTGCAGAGCAAATGACAGTTACATTCGTCAGACAGACGACACTTTGAGAAACTTGCTGATGATGCTTCAACAACTTCAAGAAGTTTGGGGTAATGTTTATGTTTAGATAATAAATTAATCTTTTACTTCCGACAATCTTATTATTATTTTTTTTTATCTATGATGGCTGATGTCTGGTTTCTAATACCTGCAAAAGACGTCATTCAATGAATTTATGGACTTTCTAAAGCTTAAACAAGTATATTTTTAGAGAGAAAAAAACCGTATTTTGGAGATAGAGAAATGCTCTGTCAAATATTAAGAAAGGAGATCCTTCTCATCTTTATAGCTTACCTTTCTTTTTATGTAGAAGAGAGGCTAAAAGGAAGAAATATTTCTGACTCATTGTCTGAGGCAAAATATATTTGACTTATCAGAGGTAATGTCTACGACGTGTCAAAGGATAAAATATCTCTTGTCCGAATATGGAACTTGAGATTTCTAGATTTAAAAATACTTGGGCTCAGTCGAGGGACGATTTAATTGAACACATTTTTTTAAAATATTCAACCATGCAAATTTACTGGTGATAAATGAACCTTGGTACAGGACAAAGTTCTTGTCCAGTGTCCTCCTATATATGCAAGGCGCCATCTGCCCTCCCAAAAGCAGAAACAACATAAGAACAATCGTCGTACAACATGGCCAAGCGCTGCACAAAAGTCTGTGTGACAGGAGGTTCTGGATATATTGGTTCCTGGCTCGTCATGAAGCTGCTGGGGAAAGGCTATACTGTCCATGTAACATTGAGAAGTTTGGGTCTGTCTTTCCTCTCTCTTTGTTACTTTTTTTGTGTGTTAACATAGATGTCTTACATGTTCTCTTTGTATCACAGGGGACAAATCCAAAGTAGGCCTCCTCAAGTCCCTACCAAACGCAGACACCAAATTAGTACTGTTCCAAGCTGATATATACAATCCGAATGAGTTTGAAGAAGCAATTCAAGGGTGTGAATTTGTTTTCCATGTTGCCACTCCAATGCAACATGATCCCAAAAGCATTCAGGTCAGCCTCCGTGTTCATTAAACTTGTAGTTAGGATTTAAATTGTGGGCAGGCAATTAACGTATATTTTTTAAAGCTGGAGAACAGTACAAAGATAGAGTGGAAGCAACCATTGCTGGAGTGAGGGCTATAGCTGATATTTGCGTCAAATCACGAACTGTTAAGCGTCTCATCTACACCGCATCTGTGGTGGCAACATCACCATTGAATGAAGATGGAAGTGGCTATAAATCTTGCACGGATGAATCCTGTTGGACTCCTTCTGATCTATCACTCACTTATGCCAATGATTATGTTCTGGTATTTCTCCTGTCTTACTCTGAATTACCACAGTATGAAACTTGCTCTTTCTTTTCAAAAATTACAAACAACTTGAAATCTTACTGGCTTTTTTTTCTCTCCTTTTCCATAGGAATATACAAGTGCAAAAACATTAGCAGAGAAAGAGGTTTTGAGCTATAATGAAATTGGGGATGCTAAACTTGAAGTGGTGACTCTTGCTTGTGGTCTAGTGGGAGGAGAGACTATACTTTCCCATCTACCTTTGAGTGTACAAGTGATTTTTTCACAGATTTCAGGCAACATATTTGGTTACTATCAAGGTTTGAAGTTCATGGAAGAGCTTTTGGGTTCAGTTCCTCTTGTTCACATTGATGATGTTTGTGAAGCACATATATTTTGCATGGAAAAGCCATCAATGAAAGGTAGATTCCTCTGTTCAGCTGCCGATCCAACTGTCAAAGAAATTAAAACTCACCTTGAAGAAAACCATCCAGAATTCATGATAGAAGAAAAGTAAGAATTCTTCTCTAATTCTGATCTTTATATCTTTTTTGTGTTAGATAAATTGAATAGTCTGATTTTGATTAAAAATCCCTCTTGAGTAAAACCTTCGTATTGTCGTTGTTGTCATCTCCTTCCTTTCTTTCCTTTTCTTCTTGCAAGAGAGAGGTTTCAACCCCGAGTCTCTGTAGGAGACGCGGAATGTAGATGTTAGTTGAGATATGATTAGCAGCAACATCCATTAAAATATCATCCCGTAAAATGAACCCTTTTTTGTAAAAAAAAATTCATTCGATCCTGCTTAGAATCAGCATGTTATTTCCTCAAACAACTAGAGAATTCATTACTACATGTGACATTTTCAAGCCAATACAAGCTTGTCCAGCTTATGACATAGTTTTGAAAAAAAAAAAGAAAAAAAAATGGGGGCGCATTCCATATATATTTTCTATCTTGATTTTGCTAATAGGAATGACTAAGTTTTGATTTTAGATTCAGGGAAGAACCGGAGACCAGAGGAATCAAATGTGATTCATCAAAGTTGATCAAGATGGGCTTTGAGTATAAATTTGACATGAGAAAAATCATTGATGATAGCTTGGAATGTGGAAAAAGGCTCGGAGCTCTCCAATTAGTTAATCAAATTCAGAACTCAACCACATAAATTTGTAGTTCTATTTTTTCTTTCAGATATTAAATTTGCAGTTTGATGTGGTAACTTTTTTTATTATTATTTTTTGTTGCTTGGTTTTAACAGTCACAAGCTAGACTTTACTTTTTGGGCCATGTAGAAAGCCGAAGTGAATAAACAAATATTCTTTGAAAAAAAAGAAAAGTCGTGATTTTGCATCCTGAACTTTATAATTTTTTAAATTTACCCTTAAATAGCAGAAATTGACAGAAAAAGTTCTTTTAATGCATTTTTTTTTATTAGCAACTCCTAATATAAAAAAAAACTCATATTCATCTTCTCTTTTATTCTCTCTTCAAACTCTAAATTGTAAGACATAAAAAACTCAAAGAAAGGCCCAAGAAGCCAAAAAAAAAACACATTGAAATCCCAATTAAATCTATCTTTAAAATCGCAATTTGAGAATTTTTTAATTATAGAAAACCCATTAAAAGTCACTGTTTTTCTTTTTCTTTTTGGTTTTGAGTTTTGAATAATAATTTAATTTGTGAATTTACATTTCAAAGTTTAGTTTGAATCGATTTTGGATGGTTGTGGTTGATGATAATATTAAAGTAAAAGAAGAGATTTTTTAAATAAAAAGAGAGAGAGAGAGAGAGATTTGATTGCTTCTTTTCTATGTGTTTGTATTTTGTCATCAGCGAAGAAAGAGAAAGGAATTAAAAGGATATTATGAGTTTTTTCTTCTTCAAATGAAACTCTAACAAAAAGGGCAAATTAAAAAATATATATATTATATAATTTGAGGTGAAAATCAAGAATTTGTTGTTCAAAGGAGTATTTATGTTTCCTCTTAAACTCAGGGAGATATTTTACACCGTATAGTCTTTCTTTTTGCTAATTCGCAAATCCTTAATTCCCTCAACTATGGCACGTAAAGATGGCTAATATTCTATTAGGAAGTTTTTGATGTTGATCTGAGCGACATGAAATTAATTAATTTCTGCTCCAATTTAGGTTAAGAAAGGTCAAGAGAATTATTTTTTATTGAATGCATGCATGTTTAACTTCTTCTTTTTTTTTTTTTTTTTTTTATATAACAATGCTTACGTTTTACATGGACCTAGCTAGCTACTAGTAAACCAAAAACACATGAACAATTCCTAACTTGATGAGCATATATTTGGATTTATACCCATTGTTCCTATCTCGATGAAGATAGATTTGGACTTATTGAGATTTTTTTTTTAGTTTAACGTGGATGTCCGGGCCAGCTTGCACACATCTCGACTAATCTTAGGGGCCCTGAAGTTAACGACCATGTAAGTCTCTAGTGGTCATCATATAAGCAACCACAGAGCTCGAACCTGAGACCACAGAGGGAGCAAACCTCTTGATCTCAAGTTCTTACTACTGGGCCATCACCTCTAATACCACAAAGATATTTTGATCAAAATCCAAACGCTTAATAATATGATCAGTGATTTTTAGAACTACGGAAAGGTTGGAAAATAATTGATACATGTATATGTCATTAATTGCCCATAGCAAATTGAATTCAAAGCCTTTACGTGTACGGTTTAGACTGCCTATTTGTCTATAAGATTTATTTTATACGTTAGAGATTATGATATTGCGTATGAGATCAAGAAAATAGAAAATGGCAGGATACTCGGGATTTTTGCCAGCATTGATGACGTTAGTGATCCAAAGTTTGTAAATAAGACAAGTATTAGAGCTATATATATATAAGTTCAAATTTATAATTATTTAGGGGTATTTAAAAGTGAGGTAGCAGTTGCGGTTCAAAGTGTTTTTCGTTTGAAAATGTATCAAAATAATATTTTTTAATTTTTTTAAAATTATTTTTGATATCATCACATCAAAATGATTTAAAAACAAAAAAATAATTTTAAAATTAAAAAAATTAAATTTTTAAAAAACACGATTTTAACTGTATTCTCAAACACTTAGGAAAATAGTCGCCTCTACCCCTGAATAGATAAAAAAAAAAAATTAACCATATGAATGATGGTTAGGTCACCTAATAACACACCTTGATGTGTTTCTTGACATAAACCAGAAGTCTTAATTTGAAGTAAAGAAAAAAACACTAAAAAATAATTAATTTGAAGTAAAGAAAAAAATAAAATAAATTCAAATTTTATCAAAAGCGCTTTTGAAACTAAAAAATAAACGGGGTTAGTCCCTCTACATTTTATTTCATTTGTTTTTTTATCCAATTTTGGTTCTCATTCTTTTAATTGATTTTTTATCATTTTTTAATTTATTTTTTATTTCAATTTTATCCCTCAATATTTTATTTTATTTTTTTATTTAACTTTGGTCCTTATTCTTCTAATTTCTTTTTTTCTTTAATCTTTTTTTATTAAGTCCCTCATTATTTTTTTTCATTAGTTTTTATACTAGATTTGATTCTTATTGTTTTGATTATTATTTGTTTTCTTTTTAATTTTTTTATAGTTAAGAATTTTATTCAAGATTTAGTTTTTATTTTCTGTAAAGTTATCTTGATTTCATGACCACAGTTGTTGATTTCAAAGATTAGCATGATTTAACTTATTTTTTTTTAATGTCATCATTTGATATTAGATTATTGAACCTTATGCTTTTTATTTTTTTCATTTTCCTTCCTCTAAAGTTATCTCGGGCATCAGGTTAGTCAAGTTAACAAGGGTTGCTTTGGTCTTTTTTTAATATTTTTTAATTTTATTTTTTAACATTGAGCTGTTAGGTCTTGAAATTTTTTATTTTTATGCTTTTCTTTTATGATTATCCCGAGTTACAGGTTCATTAGGTTAATCTAGTGTGATTCAGGTTTTTTTTTAACGTTGATCTTTTTTTTTAGATCATTTTAAGAAAAAAATAATTTTTTTATCTTAGTCTTATTTCGTGGATGATGGATTAGTAGAGTGAACCCGAGTTGACTTGGGTTTTATATATATATATATTTTATCTTTTAAAAATAATTTTGTTGGGCTTTACTATTTATATTTTTTTTAATCAAGTAGGTTCACTCAATTTATTATCATTTGATTGAATATCATTTTTGATGCTAGAAAAAAAATTAACCCGTCGTAAATCTAGTTGTGCACTAAATGCCTTCACTGGCTCTACGATCTCTAGGGGTTTGCTTTTTCTTTTTTTCCCTGGGAATAGCTGATCAGTTCATTTGGGACTGTTTAAACCAAAGATTTGACAGATTCTTCGCCATCCTTGCCCTCTTTCTATCTGTTTTGAACTGTTTATAGTTTGTTTTGCAATGATTAAACTGCTTCAGTGGTTGTCTTCTCATAAGACTGTTTGCCGCGTTGTTCGCATCACTGAGTTGAGGCTGCGTTCTTTATCTTTCCTTTTTCACATCAGTTGTCTCTTCAAGATTCTTCGATTGGTTGCTTAGCCTTTCTTTTCCAACCAATTTATGGGTTCAATGGCTTTTGTCTGTGCGTTACTGTGTTTTGAATGATGGTCTCTTATTGGAAGGCATAGATGGATAAATAAAAAATATTGGAGCGGTTTTTGATACACATGAAGTGTCATTTCAAAACCTAGCTAGAACGCTACTTACCATCAGATATTCAAATTCAGGAACAATTGTTATTTAGGATCAATAAATGGTTGATGATAATAATACATCATTTGGAAAAGTATTTTAGGCATATGATTCTTCAATTGATGGCTACTAATTAATTGATTTTTAATGTATATATATAGATTAATTACTTCATATGAGAGGGTTGAAAAGCAATAACAATGTATCGTGGCCAACACCATCCTAAATTTATGTTATGGAGGACTGAGCCGAAGTCAACAGCAATTTTAAGGGTGACATTTAGAGAACCTCGAAAGAAAAGTCAGGAAGGTTCTAGGCCAGATCAACGACATTCCAATAAGTTACTTTTCCAGCAGCTTCAGTCGTATTTCAATCAGCAACAACCACTTCATGTGTACATTTTATTGTCAAAACAACACGCGCTTGAGTTGAGAGAGGTGAGAGGGGGTGATGAAATGAGGATGAATTATCTATGTGAGAAGCTAGAGTGAAATTGATTGGGAGAAAAGGTTTGTGGCCTACAGCTGATCTCATTGCATCTATTAAAGCTGAGAGAGGTGGTTACAACTTATGTGGGTCTAAAATCAGGGATGTCCAAACTACAAAAGGTCACTTTGAAGCGAAAATTGGTCAGGAGAGCAAAAATAATGCTCAGCAGCAATAAGTATGTGCCTTCTCCGAATTTGAATATGGTAAATGTTAAGGTGTCAGAAGAAATTTGGACAACAAATCAGGCACCTCCTGAAATGAATAGTACAGGACAAATTCAAGTGGACATGTTGAAGAATGAACAGACAGCACCCTCCTGATGACTGGTGATAATGAATTTTTTCCTCCTGAACTAGTAAACAATGGCCGGTTTTGGAGAACTATGTCTGTGCTATTGTTGACTGTTGAAGATACATTTGCTATGCACAAAAGCTCCAGGAATGATGCATGGTGTCTACAATGAGAAATGAAAATTGATGTATCTAATGAAACTACATGTCTTAATTGACTCTTTATTCTTCATCACCTTAGTCCTTTCCTCGGGCAGCATAATGGAGAGGTAATGCCCCTGAACCAAGGTTGTTAAAATCGCGTTTTGACTCGTAAAATCATACGATTTTACGAGTCAAAACATGCATTACGGGTTGAATCGCTTGAAAAAATCGAAAATGGGTAAAATCGGGTTGAAATCAAGTGAAATCGCAAAAATCGGATGAAATCGCGCAAAATCGTGATTTCAGGACCGATTTTGCGATTTTAATAAAATGAGGCCCTGAAACAAAATCTCCCCCTCTTGAACAGCTGTCAGATGCTTTGGTAAGAGCAAAAGCTTCGCGGGCATGATTTGCTTTCCCTAGGATTTGGTTTAAGAAAAATACGGAAAGCCGTTCACGTTTTGGTTTCTTCAGTGCATATTGTACAACATGCAATTATTAACAAAAATATCTAAAGGTGTTTTTACTGTATACTAGGAGGTATTAAAAGGAGAAACAACAATGTTTTTTTTTTTTTCCCATCCTTTAAATTTTTTTTTTCCGTCCTTTAAATTTTTTCTACTATGTTTATTGATTTATTTTTCATTTTTGTTATTCTACGTAATGTTCACAAGGAATTAAGCTTAAAACTTTATTTTACTTTTTTTCTAAGTGGTTATCTTAATGTCAAAAAAGATTATGTCATTAGGTTAATGCTCAATTTTAAACAAAACAATTTAGTTTCATTGCTTGAAAAAAAATTTAAAATTCAAGGACCAAAATTTATCAGGAGGCAAATATTACTTTTAATATTATGATAGATTGTTGTTTAGAAAACCGTGTTTGCAATTTAAAAAAAAATATTTTCATTAAAATGATTAAGAGATGCATTAATAAGAAAATAAAGTTTAGATTAAAGAAATATATTTTATCTACATATTTCAAATGCCTTGAATTAAAAAAAAATCTTTATTTTTATTTAAATCATGAATTTTTTATATATATATATTTTAAAATTCCTTACGATTTTACAATCCGTTTTTACGATCCGAGTTTATGAACGGCTTTCCGTGCCGTGTTAAAATCGCGATTTTAACAACCTTGCCCTGAACCATCAATCACAAAGCTTGCCCCCAAGTTGACCGTGGTGTGGAGAATGGGTCCTCACAGAGGAGGATTTATGAAACAGCACAACTATATCATGCCATGATGGAAAGATGTTATGATGTTAGCGCTGGTCAAGGTGGAATTTGGTTTCGAACTCCTGTATTATGGAAGTACAAGGTATGAATGATTGTAGATGTTAAAGAACCATCTCAATCCAATAGTTTAAATTGTTAGGTAAGGTTCCAAGATATGATTTATATTATTCTCCAACACACCCCCTCAAGTAAAAGTCATTTGGGCTTGAAACTTGCACAGACCCACATTACCTCGTGCTTGATTTTTATCAAATAAATGAAGGTGATGAAATTCGAACTCGTGATCACTTGATCATCAAGACTCTGATATCATATCAAAGAACCAATTTCAACTCAATAACAATATAATTTATATTATTATTCAATAGTTTCAACCCCAGGTATGGAGACACAAACTATGGATGTTAATTGAGATATCAGCTGATTAGCAATAACATCTATTAAAAAATCATCCCATAAAATGAAACCATGCACCTTCTTCTTCTTTTTTGTAAAAAATTGCATTCGATTCTGCTTAGAATCAGAATGTTATTTCCTCATGATAAACAACTAGAGATTTCAGTACTACATGTGACATTTTCAAGCCAATACAAGCTTGTCCAGCTTAAAACCTATAGTTCTGGAAAAAAAAAAATGGGGGCGCATTCCATATATATTTTCTATCTTGATTTTGCTAATAAGAATGCCTAAGTTTTGATTTTAGATTCAGCGAAGAACCAGAGACCAGAGGAATCAAATGTGATTCATCAAAATTGATCAAGATGTGCTTTGAGTATAAATATGACATGATAAAAATCATTGATGATAGCTTGGAATGTGGAAAAAGGCTGGGAGCTCTCCAATTAGTTAATCAAATTCAGAACTCAACCACACAAATTTAAATTTGTAGTTCTTTTTTTTTTTTCATTCAGATATTAAATTTGCAGTTTGAAGTGGTAATTTTTTATTATTATTTTTTATTGATTGGTTTGAACAATCACAAGCTAGACTTTAAGAGTTGGTTTGTCTAACTTGAATCCTCGATCTCCTTCCTCGCTATAAGAAAAGCAAAGGTTGACTATCCACAGCATGAGGTCCTTTTTTTAATTTTCAATTGCGTGTTCGATGAAAAAATTGCAAATAATGTTTGACTTTTGTTTGTATTGAAAGTATTCGATTTTTATCTTCACGTAAAATCTATTTATATCACTGTAGCAATTTTTCACAAGCATTTTCAATAGCATGTATTTCCAAATATCTTTTTCTGCAACAACTCGATGTATCTTAACAACATGAAAGAGTAGTAAAAATTGATAAGACGAACAACAGTAAGTCATGCAAGTGCAGTATGCTGCTGGTCTTATTTTATATGATCATCTTTTCTTCTTCTTTTTTCCTTTATGTATCTGTTTATTATTGTGTTGACAGGAATGTTATCCATCTTTATTTCTGAACGCTCCTCCTGCATCGGCATGCATTGAACAGGTTAAGAAAAAAAGGTTTCAGATTGCTGAAAATATCAACGATATTAAAAGTTTTAGATTCTAAGACGCTGTTATTCTGAAATGCAAGAAAAAGCATCGTAAGACACCAACAACACTTGCCTTCATTTCGCAGCATCTCTAATCACTTTCAATAATGCTGCTGCTGTCATGCTTCTTCTACTTCTTCTTGTCCCCGCTCTTTTCTTTCTTCTTGTCATTTTCCTTCTTTCCCTTCTTCTCCTTCTTCTCCTTCTCCTTCTCCTTCTTTCCTTTCTTGTCCTTCATTTTCTTCTCGTTCTTCTCATGGTTCTTTTTCTGGTCGACCTGAGCTTGGCTGCCGGGGCCATTGGTTTGGCAATTGCATTGAGTTACAGAATCGACCTTCTCATGGGAAAGGCTTTGCTCTGTTTGGACATGGACCATTCGTTCTTGTTCTTGGTCGCATGCCTTCTCATCTGGTTTGATGCATTGCATTGAGGCCATGGTGATCGAGGCTAAATTGGGATTCTAATGAGTATTTTCCCTCTTCTTGGTTGTTGCATGTTACTTCAAGCCATCGCAGGAACGTATAAATAGGCGCGGGGCAAGTGGGATTCCTTGTGATTATTTGTCACCCTTTGAATCTGCTTTTTTACATGATGGACCGATAGCATCCCCATTATCAGAGAGACAGAGAGAGAGAGTATGGTTAATTTGTGCTTGAGAAGGGAATAGATGCTCCCATAAATGTTGATGGGAACCAAATTCTGTGCCGTCTGAACTACCTTACGAGTCCTTCAGAGAATCCGAACATACACAGAAGGACATAAAGATAGTTTAAAGTAGATGTAGTTGTTTGGCTTTGTCTTGTATGGTTAGTAGTCTGATTTCACTTCTAACCTGGCACATTCTCCGTAACAGGAGGTGTTGAACTACTTGAGAAATGCAAAGAAAAGAAGGGAATATGTCGTGTTTGGACACCTAAGTATAGCATTATCTAAGCTTGCAGTTAATGAAATTGGGAACAGAAAGTGACTTGTGAGTCCACCTCCACTACATGGCTAAAGCAACTCGTTATAGTTTCTGGGCCTTCCATTAATTTATTCTGTAGCAGGATGACAGCTGAAAAAGAGAGATAGAAAAGCTTATTAAGATTTTAGTGGTGTTTATTTTATTTTTTTAGTTTAATGTGGGTATCCGGGCCAGTTTGTATGCATCTCGACTAATCTTACGGGCTCTGAAGTTAACGACCATGTAAGCCTTCAGTGGCCATCATATGAGCAACCACAGGGCTCGAACCTGAGACCACAGAGGGAGCAAACCTCTTGGTCCCAAGCTTTTATCACTGGGTCACCACCTAGATGGTTTAGTAGTGTTTATTTTTAAAATGATTTATAAGTGTTTTGAGTTAAGAAATTAGTTTATTAAGATTTTAATGGTATTTATTGTGTGGTTTTTGGTTAAAATAAATTAAAAAATAATAATTTTTGTTTTAAAATACTCTAACCTGATTTTTAAGCAAATGATCGTCTTCCATAATAGATGATGTATCATTAGTTTTATTTAAAAAAAAAAACAATACAAAAAACATAGAATGATAGGTGTGTGGGTTTGGTTTTAGAGGCCCACACTTGTCAGACCTTCTTACTATTAGGTAAAGAGCACGAGCCCATCTATTTATCATAAACAACTAGCATCTTTCCATGTTTTTTTTTATTATTATTATGGTTGAAATGCAGTAAAAGAAAGGCTTAACATGATATTGAAAAAATTATTAAATTTTGTCATGTTCTTAAATAATATTATAGATTTTAATAGTTTTTCTCATTTATTATGTATCTAATATGCAAAAATAAAAATAAGAAAATTCTCTTGAATATTCAATGAAAATAATTTTTTAAAAAAAATGGATGGATTTGTTTTCCTCCAATCACAGAAAAAATAATTGAGTTATTATTTTAATATATTAAAAAAACATTACTTTTGAAATAATGATTTTGAGATCATGATAGGTTTTTATTTAAAAACAAAACAAAGCTTGTAATAAAAAAAATATGCTTTTGTTAAAAAAATAAAGAGATGCATTAATAAAGAAATGGAGTTTAGATGGAAGAAAAATATTTCTCCTCTATAATTTTATTTATTGTTTTTACTACAAATATCTATTTTTATAACCATTTAATTAAATAAAAAATATTTCAAAAGTTAAGGTTATTAAACTCAATTGGAGTCGTGACTTGGGTCACAAGTTAGGCAAGTTAATATGATTTGATCTGAATCAATTCAGAACATCATTGTTCTAATATTTAAAAAAACAAAAAATCAATGTAATTTTTTTTTTTTAAATCAAACTAGGTTTTAGCTGAGTTGATCGAGTCATGGGTGCACCTATCAAGTCAGTTAGGTTCCACTAAGTCAACTTCTATCCAATTTACCTTGAAACATAATCCAATCTAGAGATAAGGTTAACATGTTTTCATATTAACCTAATGAGTTTGGTTGGGTTTAATAATATTATCAAAAAAAAAATTCTTGTAACAGCGCATAGGAAACGAAACTGAGTAGTTAAACTCTAAATAAAAAGTTTGATATAACGAAGAGGATGAGAAAGCTGAAAAAAAAAGAAAAAAACTTACCCATATCGATGTGAGTATACAATTTAGAAGAAGAAGAAGAAGAACTTGCCCTTGAAATTTGATTTGTATGGTAGGTAGGTTTGGTTTTTAGATATATCATCTAGAAGTAAATCTAGAAAGGATAATGACTTTTTGAAGTATTTATATTTTTTTATTCTTTTTCTATTTAATTACTTGTACTATTTTCTTCTATTTAAGTAATTATACTCGTTAAATTTATCTATCAACTACCTCTATTATTATTATTATTTTGTCGGGAGTTAACTATCCATTAAGGGTCCCAAATTGATAGTATTTTAATTTTATTTTTTTTAACGATGTACTTTGTATTTTATGAATTTTTTATTTGAGTGTCTATACTATTTTTTTTATTTGAGTATCTATACTTAAAAATTTTTATCAATCAAGCACTTTAATAAGTTGTTATTAATAAATATTGAAGACTGTAATTTAATTAGTGTAATTTAAGATTTGTTCTTTGTAAATCATCAATTTAAATCCCTTAAATCTCAATATCTGAAAACTTGAAAAAAAAAATAAAGTTGTTGTTATAAATAACACATGTCAACTATCTCGAATACTAGTGTGCTCCTTTATGTCCAAAATAACCATGATTTTATCATTTTCTAGTATTTTGGTTTACCAAAAACACAAGCCTTGGTGGCTGTAAGAGGAGATTGGGGATTGTTTGTGGTGCTGGTTTGATGCTTCCAGTTGATCCATGGGCACCCAACATTGATTCACAGAGCCTTGCCTCACAGCTTTTTGCTTTCTCTTTATTTCCTTACATTGGTATCTTGTACTTCATTACCAAATCCAAGTCTGCTCCTAAGCTCACTCTCTTTGGTTTCTACTTCTTGCTTGCATTTGTTGGGGCTACAAGTAAGTTTCTTTCTCGATATTTTTGTGTGTGTATGTGCAAATTTTGATTCTGTTTTTTTTTTTTTGTGCTTGAAGTTTCTGAAATTTCTGGGTGGTGAATTTTGAAGTTTAGGACTTTTAATTATTTGGTGGATTAAATGTAGAAATTAGTAAAAGTGGAACTGACTCTAGAAGTTCTTGTGAATGAACGGATTAAGGGAAACAGCCAAACTTGTTCCTTTAAAAAGAAGAAATTGTTATGCAATTGGCATTGTACTGGTGCCATTAATGAGATATGATGTTGTATAGTAGGATCAAAACTTGAGAATTAACTTGATATATGTTGATGTATAATTTTGGTGGAGTTTTAACACACATCCTTCTGCCTGAAATTTTTCCTGGTTAACTTAATATTTCTTGCTCTATACATGTTTGGGATGTTTATTGTTGTCAACAGCTTTTGTAAGCTATATGTCTTTCTTCGTAATTGTACCTTGGTGGCTTCACTTCTGTTGAGCAGTCCCGGCTAGAATTTATGGTAACTTCTCCCATTAAATAGGATTTTACTTGAACATTCATCAGCTTTATTCTTCATGCCTATGTCTTAACTTTCTATTGGGACTTGATGGTTGCATGGTTGAGGCAGCGAAGGTGCGTTATGGTACTTCCTTACCTAATGTGGATGGATTGGTTGCACGGTGGGGCTGAGGCACTTCTCACTCTAACCAACTTATTCATTGTCTTGGGGCTAAGACAAGCTCTTAGGAATGCAAGTGGTTCCAGAAAAAGATCATCAGATCCTGTTTCAGCAATCGAAGAGGAGAAGAAGTCTTCCATCTAGGTACACTACATAAGTTCGGTTAGTTTATTCGAGCACAATATCTCCTTCTTTACTTGGAAAACAGGGCTCAGTGCTCTTTCTCTTTTTCCACTTTTTGCAGAGAATACTCTATACTTTCTGCAGTCCATGTCACTTCTGCTCCGCCAAGTGCACCTATGCATCAAGCCTTCAATTCCAACTGAATGCTCGAGATATTCAAAACGCTTATAAGGAACACAAATTTCCAACTTAGCATTTAGTAAATCGTATATATTTCTAAGGGTACAATCTTGATATGTGGTTATTGTCTTTAGAAACTTCATCAGTATGTGTGATATCCTAAGAATGACAGAATGTCTTTGCCAGCTATCATGTAAAAGATCATGTTCAACAAGAGTGATGAATCCATTGTACTGTACTGTCTCTCCATGATATTTAAATTTATTCTCATTTTACGAGAATTCTAAAGTTTTTACCTTTCCTTTGGCTTTAAATTTCTCTTTTATGTCCTAGAAATTAACATGCCGTTGCCTCTCATCTGCTGCTGAATTGTCTACCGAGGTTGGAAGTTTGTGTAAGTTAATGGAATTTGATATTTAGAAGCAAAACAATTACAGATGTTATTTGTAGGAAACTTCAAAATTTTGCAATGCTGTCATAGCTAATCCTATTTTACATGCATCCTCGCCTCATTTATAATACAAGCTAGGTTCCACAGGCAGAACCAGCCAGTGTGTTGAATTGCACACAAATGCAGCACCTTTTCCTTTCTTATTTCCAGTGTCTAGATGAAATTATGAGAAAAATCCTGGTGAGTCAAATGGAAAGTCGGGAACCAATTCCACTTGATCAAGTGAGAAATCCAAGTCCACAATTGGAGAATTGGTGGCTGATGTGTTGGCTGAAATTATATCGGTGAAATCCGATTCCAAATGTTGCAAATTTTGAACTCCTACAAAATTGTTCATCTGGAATGGTGAAAGTGAGTAGTGAGTTGGTTCAGGTGTGGCTGGAGATATAAATGGAGAAAAACTGCCCTCACTCTTTGTGCATCCATTTGTAGAAGGAAAAGAGAAGGGAGATACCATCTCTTTATTGTCGAAGTCCTCTGTATTAACCCTTAAGCTGTTGTGGAAGTTAAAGAGGGCTTGCTGTGATTGCTGTTGTTGACAGTTGTTATTGGTATTCTTTCGTTTCTTTTCTTGTTTTTCCGGTGATGGGACTGATTGGTTTCCATGAGCACAAGAGTGCGTTCCTCGGTATGTGATCTCAAATACGGTGGGATCTTCATCTGATCTCTGCACTTGCTTTGTAGCCCAGCAATTCTGAGTATTTCTGTAGGAGCACCTGTAATAGCTTCTGCACATGTAACAATCTCTTATTAGATTCTATTGAGAAATATGATTTTCAGTGTTTGATTGGCGACACCTTTTCAATGTTATCTGACCCTAATGAGAATTTCGCACTAATGAGAATATGACAACTTTCCAAAATGTGCTATTCCTTTATTTATTTATTTTTAGTTGTGTTAGTTTAAATGTTATTTTTACCTTGTGAATTAAAAAAAAAAAAGTGACATTTGTGACGTAATTCAAGATAAAAGAGAAAGGAATTGTCACCTAGGATATTTTGCTCCTAGAATATCTTTCTGCCCATATTTTCTCCAGCTAAAGCCATCATCATGATGCCCCTCTAGTCCATTATCAGTACTGACTCTAACCTGATCTGTCCATCTGGGAGTGGTCTTTCTGCAATCGAAATCAGAAAACATTTTACAAGAAGCATTAGTGCTACTGAAGTGGACATAATCGCCTAGCAGCATGCAAGAGTTACAGCGGTAGACCACACATTCACCTCTTCTTTGAGGCCTCGTTATAGCCCTGATTATCCTTAACACTCCCATCAAAATCATCACTTCGAGAGCTTCCGTTAATGGATCTGGGGGACTCTGGAACACCAGCAGAGACTCCAGCATTTTGTGGTTGTCCCATTGATCCACCCCCGTTGAGAATCAAGAGAGCCTTCTCATAAGAAGATAGTATCCTCCGCACTAACATGTCCCTAGTTTCAACTGATGACGTTGCATTCAAATGAGCCCTCAACTGTTTTGCTAGTTCCATCCCTTGGATTAGCTCAGTAATCAATGTCTTTTGCTCCCAGCTCCAACCATTCTCCATTTTTTGTACTCCTCCCTTAAAAGTTACAACAGGCAACACAATTATTATGCTTCTTGCTACCTTAAAGATGCTAGAACTTCGTGTCCAACAACATTAGCACAATTTCTACACTTGGCTACTTAGAAGCAAGAAATCTCCACTTAGCTGGAAAAGTAAGAGCCAAGAAGTTTGGAATGAGCAAAATAGTAAAGATCGAGTTATAAGCTAATAACATAGGAATAGCCAGAGCTAGAATTATTATTTTTTTATTGGGTAAGCTGGTGGTATATGGAATGTTAGAAGAGATAGAGGATATATTTATATGAGTGAAGCTTTAGCTGAGGAAGCAAAGAGAGTGATGCTTTGTATTTAAAGAGAAAATTGTGAAGGTTTGGAATTTAAAGGAGGATGACAAAACCTGAAGGAAGAGAGCTGGTAAATATATTGGAAGGTAGAAAGCTAGAAGTTTGACTAAGAAAACGAGTTTTTCAGCTTAGACTGGTCTTTGGTCATATGAGAAAATAGATGAGAGAGAGAGAGAGAGCTGACCGATTCTACTCTTCAAAGTTCAAACACTCCAAAGAAAAGGGGCTCTCTACTTTCACTGTACGAGAAGAATGAATGATTGAAACGTAGAATCAAGTTAGAAACTAGAAAGTCAAAGTTCAAGCTTGAGGGAAGTGCGGACCAAGAATTTTCAACATTCCGCATTACTGGTTTAACATCAGCACGGAGGTTCAAAGTGCTGGAGCCTCACGTGCTGTATATATTATCTTCAAAATTAACATTCAAGTTAGTGTTTAGGTGTTGGTTCATATAGCGAATGAGTTTCCTCTCCATGTCAGCATCAAGGATTCTAATATATAAGATGTTATGAGAAAAACATGGTTGGTACACTATTTCAAAAATTGATGGCACAAGTAAAAACCAGTTTTTTTTTTTAAAAAAAAAGACTTAATCTTGATATATAAAATTAGAATATTAACTATAAAACGGCAAACCCCTCCTCACAAATCAATTAGTATTTTGGTTCTTTTATTTTTTATGAATGATTTTTTTATTTTATCTTTTAATATTAAATATATTTTTTATTAAGTTATTATATTTTCATGACATGGATCAGCAATTTGATAAGTTGATTCAGTTTGTCAGGTTAATTTAGTTGACTCAATTATTATTTTTAATTAACTTTTTTTTAAATTTTATCATTTAATATTGGCTTAATTAGGAATTAGATTTTATGATTTATTTTGTTTACTTTTTATTATATTATTTTAACCTTATGACTTAGGAATAGTGTTTAACGGGTTGACTCGAGTTGTTTTTTGTGTCATTTTTTTAATTTATTTTTTCTTCAATTTCATGTTAGAAATTGAGCTTCATAATTTTATTTTATTTTTATTTCTATGAGGATATTTTGGTATAATGATTAAGGTTGCGAGTTTTGGCATTTTAACACCGATTAAATTGGGTTGTTTTTTTGTTTTTTTCTAAAATGTTATCTCGGTCTCATAATCTGAATCACGGTTTCTTCAACATTGGATTTGTTTTTATTGGGTTGTCCCTGTCTCATGACTTGGGTCGTGGGATTGGCAGGTTAACTTAATTGACTCAGTTATTTTTTTATTGACTTTTTTTTTCAATTTCATCATTTAATATTGTGTTTGATTGGGAATTAGGCTTCATGATTTGTTTTGATTTACTTTTTATTAGGTTATCCCAACCTCATGACCCAGTAATAGTACTTAACAGGTTAACCTAAGTTGACTTTGTTTATTTTTGTATTATCTTTTTAATTAAATTTTTTATAAATTTCATCGTTCAATATTGGATCCGACAAGAGCGATTGAAAATTAAACTTTATAATTTTTTTTGACTCATGATCAAATTCGTGAATTTGACATGTTAACCTGGGTTAAATCAAGTCAATTTTTCTAATTATGAGGTTATCTCGGTCTGACAACTCAGGTCACAGGTTTGGCAGATTGAATCGAGTTGTTTTTTATGTTATTTTTTTAATTGATTTCTTTTTTAATCATATTATTCGATATTTGGCTAATTGGAGATTGAAATTTGTAATTTTTATTTTATTTTTTTCCATGGGGTTATCTCGGTCTTATGACTCGGGTCACGAGTTTAACAAGCTAACTCGAGTCACTTTTTTAGATCCTTTTTTAATTGATTTTTTTCTAATTTCATCCTTCAATATTAGGTTGATTGAGAATTAAGTTTCATAATTTATTTTGATTTGCTTTCTATGGAGTTATCATAGTCTCAAAACCCGGGTCACAGATTTGACATGTTAACTCGAGTTGACTCAAGTCAATCAAATATATTGTTATCTTAATATTAAAAAAGATAATATCATATTGAAATGTTTTTAGTCAAACTATATTTTTATAGGTTGTATAAGTTGTTTTTGGACTCGCAAAGGCAACCAGGTTACATCGGGTCAACCCTGGGCGGACAACGTGTCGTCCATCCATTTTGAAAAAAAAAAAACTTAATGGTCGAAGCACGTGTGTGTGTGTGTATACAATTTCTTTTAAATTGTTAGATTAATTAAGAATGATATTAGATCTTATTTTATTAAATTCCATTTAAATTTTACTTTGTTCTTGAACAATTGTTCTTTTTTTACAACTCATAATAATTAAAATTTTTAATTTTATTTGGGTGATTTGTTATGGTCACTGATTTCTTTATTATATCATATAAATAAATAATAATAATTTTAAAAATAAATTTATTAAACCTAGTCAAATCCTTTACTCGAGCCACATGTGTGGCCAATTGGCTTGAATTGAATTGATATATTCTCACCTTAATATTAAAAAAAAAAAAAGCATGATGTCTTGAACTCTTATGTCAAACCATGTTTTTATCAATATTATAAATTATTTTTAGACTCATCAAGTCAATCAAATCATATTACGTCAATCCCAACATAGTTTAATTTGAAACTTGAGTTAGGTAAGGATTCAGGTGCAAAAGGTTTCAAGGATGCTTAACCGAGTTATGTTTAATGACATTTTCAAATGGCTCCTCGCGACAACTATGAGTGTTGTATTATTATCATATTTTTTGATACACTCCCATCAAAATTATCATATTTTCTTATAATTGAAATTTGTTTATGTAATGATGAGAAAATGTTGTTTAGGGAACAAATATTCTAGTGAATTTTTTTGAAAAACAAATGTTAACGAGACAAAGGGATTTTAGTTGGAGAGGTATCTTTTCTATCTTTATTTCAAATAGTCATGATTTTTTTAAAACTTGTTTTTGAATGATGAGAGAATGTTGTCTAAGGAACAAATTTTCTGGTGAAAACTTTTTATAAAAAAACCATGTTAATGACACAAAGAAATTTTAGTTGGAGATGTATTTTTTTATCCTCATTTTAAATCGTCATTTTTTTTAAATAAATGACATGGAAAAAATTGATTTATTTTTTAAAATTAAAGATATTAATAAGGGAGCGAATACTTTTGCTAGAAAATCATTTTGTTTCAAATGAATTTAAATTATTTCTCTTCTTGTAAAAAAAATATTAGTGTCGTATAATCAAGTTAATAAAATTAAAGGGCTTCTCACAACGCATGATCAAATATCTTTGTATTAGATGAAGGAGTTTCATTTAAATGTTTTTACTCTTCATCGTGTCAAAAAAAAGTAGATAAAAGTTGTGAGATAATTCTTTCTTTCATATTTATTTTGTGTTTTTTAGAAAAATCTTAAGGTGTTTCGAGTTGATTTCTTAGTTTATTGACATCATAAGAATGTTTACTAGGTGAAAATTGGTTAAAAACTTTATTCCATGTCAAAACAATACCAATCTGATTTTTCCAACCACCTATCTAGTGATAAAATATTAGGCATGCAAATGATACATCTGCTTCCTACGTTTTTTTTTAAAGAATTACAACCAGATGACATGTTTTTTTTTCTCTATTACAAAAAAAAAAAAGGTAGTAGTGTGGGCCTACCATGGGCCTAGCGATGCATGCCCGCGCACATGGCCTTTTATTTTTATAGGTCAAGCACACTAGGCCACTAGTCCCAGACACCCATCCCCCTTTTTAAATTTAATTTATTTTTATTTAAATATAAATTGATGAAAATATATTAATTCAATATATGTGTGGCATGCCCAATCTAGCGGGTATTCGGTTGTAATTGGGATTACTTAAAATTAATAAATTAAATAATTTTTTGTGATTTTTTAATAATATATCATTTAATTTTTACTTGGCTTAAGAATAAGGTTGTAAATTGTTTTTTTATGATATCAGTAGATGTTCTTTTTGTGCAACCATAATAATATTTTTTTATTTAATTTCTTTCTTATACGTTTCTATTTGTATTATTTTTTATTGAATAAAAAAAATTAGTTTCAAGAAACAAAGTTATTGAAGACAACCGGGTCCATGACCTGTGTTACAAAACCAAATCTTAATTTATATTTATCTCTCATCTGTCAAGTTTAGTCTCTGGTTAAATGTTTTTTTAGTTCTTATTTAGTTTTTGAATAAAATTATAATATTCTTTTGCTAACATAACTAGGAATTATTTTTATGAAACCATGTGAAGTCTTTTTTTTTTTTGAATTTTTTTCATTCGCTTTCATGTGTGTACCTGATTTTATTATTGTTAATTAAATATAAAATTAATTCCAAGAAAAAAAATTATTAAATGTGGTCGAGTCTATGATCCATGCTATGAGATCACATATCTTGATTTATATATATTTCTTAAATTTTAAATTCAATATTTGGTTCTCGTTAATGATTTTTTTGGTATTTTTTAAAATAAATGATTATCAATTTATTTAATTAAATACATGTATTATTTTTTTATTTACAATTAAAAATATTTATTAAAGTAAAAAAAAAAGGCATTAGAAATGCGTACATATTCATGTTTCTATGTTAATTTCTATAAAGAAAGTACTTCAATTTCAATTTTGAGGGAACAATTGAAAAAACTAAAAATTTATGAAACTAAAATGCAAAGTTCTTAAATTTTAGGAATGGAATGCTCCTCATCCTCGAGTGTAGGTCAGCCTCTGATCTCATCACTCATAAAAAAAAACTATTAAAGAGAGATAGTAGGGTAGGCTACACAACATTTCTTATAAATATGTATTAATTATAATATAATTAAATAAAAATTAATTTTAAAAACTATCCCAAAACATCAACATTGGAAAAAAAAAAAAATAGTTGCAACTGTAGCGTGATTGTAATGTTTTCACTTTACAACAGTTTGTGTCTATATATATATTGTGGACCATTTAAGTTAATGGGCCACTTAAACCTGGATTAGACTATTTTTTAAAGAAAAAAAAACGAGGTCGTCTGTCCATCAGCAGCCTCCCCTCCCTGAATTTATTTATTTAATCTTATGTCACTTCATTCCCAAGCTTTTTGAACGAGAATATATAGTGTGTTTGTCATTTATGTTTCTGAAGTATTTTTAAAAAAAAATTAAATTTATTTTTTTTACTTCAAATTAATATTTTTTGATATTTTCAGATCATTTTGATGTACTAATTTCAAAAATAATTTTTTTTTAAAAAAAGTATTAGTTTAATGTGTTTTGAAATAAAAAAAACACTTTAAAAAATAATTATTACCAAACTTCCAAACAGATTCTTGATAATTTGCAGCTTGACCTCTCCATAGCTTCTTGTTTTTTTTGGGTGAAAATCTCTTCGTGGCTTTATTACCATCTATTATGTTACTTTCTTTTAAATCATTTTTGAACTGTATTTTACTTAAATAATAATAAAATTACAATATCTTATTCTTAGCTCTAACGTCAAATTGGGGAGCTCGATTTCATAGAATTTCTTGTCCCATAAGAAAGTTTCTAATAGATGGAATGAAATGAGTTTATAATTTTATTTTCCCTTTACCTAATTAAGGCGCGATTAATTCTCTGCCATCATGTAACTTTAGAAAAATTTACATTAACTTTCTAATTCGCATAGGTGTTGTTTGTGTTAAGAGTTTTTATTTGGTTGTTTTCATAATAAATTCCTAGTTATTAGGAAATCAGTTGTTTTTACCCATTCCTTAGGAGAATCCCAGTTGATTAGGAGATTGTTAGTCATGGGATAGTCGTTGCTATTTTTCTGCAATTTGATTATTTATAATTCTATTTAAGTCAGACTCATGTTCAATGAATAAATATAGTTTTTTTCACAAATCTATCTACGTTATACACTGAATAAAGCTTTCAGTTTCTAACAAGTGGTATTAGAGCCTTCATTGGGGGTGTTTGATTTGAGAAAGCAGCAGCTTTTTTTTCTTGCAGCAGCAAGATTCGATGGCCTCTGAGAACAACTATGTGCAACCTGCAATTCCACGTTTCGATGGTCACTATGACCATTGGAGTATGTTGATGGAGAATTTTCTGAGGTCGAAAGAGTATTGGAGTCTTGTAGAACATGGCATTGTTGAACCAGCCAGTGGAGGTGCGATGACAGAAGCACAAACAAGAACACTGGAGGATCAGAGGTTGAAGGATCTCAAGGCCAAAAATTATTTATTCCAAGCTATTGATCGTGCAATTCTAGAGACTATTCTTCACAAAGAGACTTCTAAGCAGATCTGGGATTCCATGAAAAAAAAGTATCAAGGCTCAACAAAAGTGAAAAGGGCGCAGCTTCAAGCTCTTCGCAAAGAGTTTGAGACTCTTCACATGAAAATAGGAGAGTCGGTCAATGACTATTTTTCAAGAACTCTTGCAATCGCAAATAAGATGCGAATCCATGGTGACAAAATGGAGGACATCACAATAATCGAAAAGATTCTTCGGTCAATGTCTGCGAAATTCAACTATGTAGTTTGTTCAATTGAAGAGTCACATGACATTGATGAGCTTTCTATTGATGAGTTGCAGAGCTCGTTGTTAGTGCATGAGCAGCGGATGGTGAGTAACTTACCTGAAGAACAAGTTCTGAAGGTGATAATGCATAGTGGTGAATTTTCAAATGGATATGGTAGAAGTCGTGGTTGGGGTCGAGAAAGCAGAGGTCGAGGCAGAGGACGTACAAATGACCAGAAACCGTTTGACAAGTCCAGAGTTGAGTGCTATCACTGTCATAAATATGGTCACTATCAATATGAATGCACAGAAAAGGATGAGAAGGCAAATCTTGTAGAGACAGAAGAAGAAATGCTTTTAATGGCATATCTTGACAAAGATGAACTCCAATCAGATAAGTGGTATTTAGATTCGGGTTGTAGCAATCACATGTGTGGAAATAAGGCATTATTTTCATACTTGGATGAAACTTACAAAGATACTGTGAAGCTTGGGAATAATTCATGCATCTCTGTCATGGGGAAGGGGAATATCAAATTTCATATGAAAGACAAAACAATGCAAATAATTTCTAGTGTCTTTTATATTCCAGAACTGAAGAGTAATCTTATTAGCATGGGTCAATTGCAAGAGAAGGGATATACAATAATCATTCAAGCAGGTTATTATAAAATTCATCATCTAGAGAAAGGCTTAATTGTTGAAGCAAGAATGACAAGCAATCGCATGTTTCCACTATACATGCAGGACAACGTTCAAACGTGTTTCTCTACAAAAGTGCATGACTCAACATGGTTATGGCATTTTCGTTATGGACATCTCAATTTCAATGGCTTGAAGATTTTGCAAGAGAAAAATATGGTGATAGGCCTTCCTAAAATTCATTGTCCCACGGAAATATATGAAGAATGTGTTGTTGGCAAACAACATCGGGTTTCCTTTCCCAAAGGAAAAGCATGGAGGGGTGAACAAACACTATAATTGGTTCACTCAGACATTTGTGGACCAATCAATCCAGCATCAAATGGCAACAAAAGGTACTTCATCACCTTTATAGATGATTATAGTCGAAAGACATGGGTTTATTTCTTGCAAGAAAAATCTGAAGCCTGTGTTTTGTTTAAAAGATTTAAAGCTCAAGTTGAGAAAGAATCTGGAAACTCCATTAAAGTCTTTAGAACAGATCGCGGTGGCGAGTTCAATTCACATGATTTTGCAACTTTCTGTGAAATGCATGAAATACAAAGGCAACTTACAGCTGCGTATGCACCACAGTAAAATGGCGTGGCTGAAAGAAAGAACCGCACAATTATGAACATGGTTCGAAGTATGCTGGTGAATAGAAACATTCCGAAGAATTTTTTGCCAGAAGCAGTAAATTGAAGTGTCCATGTACTGAATCGAAGTCCTACATTTGCTGTTAAAAATAGTACACCAGAAAAAGCTTGGAGTGAAGCTAGGCCAACGATTGATCATTTCAGAATTTTTGGGTGCATAGCATATCCACGTATTCCTGATGTAAAGAGAACAAAGCTGGATGACAAGGGAGTGAAGTGTGTGTTTCTTGGAGTCAGTGAGGAGTCAAAGGTGTACAAGCTGTATGATCCCATCACCAGGAAGATAATCATCAGTCGTGATGTTCAGTTTGATGAACGAAGCACATGGGATTGGAGGAGCACAAACAATCATCAAAATATAGTTAATCATGATGCAGATGTAGTTTATGAGGAAATAGAAGAGCAGTCCATGAATGGTCAGAGGATTGAACCTCAAATTATGTCATCTGACAATGATAACGAGATAGAAGAGCAGTTGCAATCCCTTATTGGTGATGAAAGTCTATCAAATACTTCATCAAATGTTCTTATGCCACGTGAACATCAGCTAGCAACAGACCAACGACAAAGGAAGATACCTGCCTAGATGCATGATTATGTTAGTGGCAATGAATTATCCGATGAGGATACCATTGTACAATTTGCTTTATTTGCATATTCCGATCCCATTAAATTTAAAGATGCAGTGAAGGAAGAAAAATGGAAGAAAGCAATGGATATGGAGATCCAAGCTATAGAAAGAAATGATACTTGGGAGCTTACTGGTCTTTCTAAAGGGCAAAAAACTATTGGTGTAAAATGGGTTTATAAAACCAAGCTGAATGAGAAAGGGGAAATTGACAAACACAAAGCTCGGTTAGTGGCAAAGGGTTATAAGCAGCAGTATGGAGTTGATTACAAGGGAGTATTTGCTCCAGAAGCCAGGCATGACACCATTCGTCTTGTAATCTCATTGGCAGCATAAAATTCTTGGCTTATTTTTCAAATGGACGTAAAATTAGCTTTCTTGAATGGAGAACTACAAGAGCAAGTTTATGTTGATCGGCTGTCTGGATACGTGCAACAAGGAAGTGAGAAGAAAGTTTACAAATTGAAAAAGGCTTTGTATGGACTGAAACAAGCACCTAGAGCTTGGTACAGTCGTATAGATGCCTATTTTTCTAAAGCAGGATTCTAAAAATGTCCATATGAGCATACTTTGTTCGTCAAATCTGAGGATGGAGGTAAATTTTTAATTGTATGTTTATATGTAGATGATCTTATCTATACCGGGAATGATGGAAAAATGTTTCAAGAGTTCAAAAATTCCATGAAGGTTGAATTTGGTATGACTAATTTGGGAATGATGTGTTATTTTCTTGGAATTGAAGTGGTGCAATCATCAGCAGGAATTTTTATTACATAGAAGAAGTATGCAAAAGAAATTTTGGAAAGGTTTAATTTGCAGAATTGCAATCCAGTCAAAAATCCAATTGAACCAGGTTTGAAGTTGCATAAGGATCTTGGTGGCTAAAGAATTGATAACACCTACTACAAACAGATGGTTGGAAGCTTGATGTACTTAATAGCCACTAGATCGGATGTCATGTGTGCAGTAAGTCTCCTAAGTAGGTACATGGAATTACTAACAAATCTTCATTCCCAAGCTGCAAAAAAGGTGTTTCGTTATCTACAAGGCACAACTGATTTTGGAGTCTTTTATAAGAAAGGAGAAGTTTCGAGACTTGTTGGATTCACTGATAGTGATTATGTGGGCGACTTAAATGATAGAAGTACTTCTTGTAGTGTTTTTATGATGAGTTCAGGAATTGTCTCATGGTCATCAAGAAAGCAGCAAGTAGTTACTTTGTATACAACTGAAGCAGAGTTTATAGTTGCAGCAACGTCTGCATGTCAAGCTATATGGATGAGAAGAATTCTTAAAGAGTTACACTTTCAGCAGCATGAACCTACAATAATCTATTGTGATAACAGTACGGCAATCAAGCTCTCAAAAAATCTAGTTCTACATGGGAGAAGCAAACACATAGATGTGAGATACCACTTCCTATGTGATCTTACGAATGAAGGGATAATTGATTTAGTTCATTGTAGAAGTGAAGATCAAGTTGCAGATATCATGACCAAGCCCCTCAAGTTGAATGCATTTGAAAAGCTGCGTGGTTTACTTGGAGTGTGTTTATTTAAAACATCTTAAACAAGAAAGGTTGGCAGCCTTGACAGGTTTTGTGATGGTAGAAACTCTCTAAACTGTTTTCATAGAAATCAGTTTAAGGGAGAGTGTTAAGAGTTTTTATTTGGATAAATTCCTAGTTATTAGGAAATCAGTTGTTTTTACCCATTCCTTCGGAAAATCCCAGATGATTAGGAGATTGTTAGTCATGGGATAGTCATTGTTATTTTTCTGCAATTTGGTTATTTGTAATTCTATTTAAGTCAGACTCATGTTCAATGAATAAATGTAGTTTTTTCACAAATCTATCTACGTTATACACTGAATAAAGCTTTCAGTTTCTAACAGTTTGTTTGCTGAAAAATAAAATTTTTTTAGAAAGTAATTTTTATAGAAAATAAATTTCCAAGAAGTAAATTATTTTTTGATATCTGTTAGCGTCATAGAAAATAAGTTGGAAAACATGTTTTTACTTTCTAATGTTTGGCAATGCTATGAAAAATAAAGTGAAAAATAACTTATAAATATTTTAATTTTTTTTCCCAGTTTATCTAATATATATATAATATTGAATGTAACTATTTAACTACTCACAATAAAAGAATGAAATATAAAAAGTATAATTACGGGGAAAAAAATTATTATATCATATATTTATATATAGCTTGTTTTATAAAATATAAATATTTTAAATATAATAATATAAACATATGACCTTGTTAAATATTTTTTAAGTAAATTATTTTAAACCTCAAAATAACTTCGTAAAATTAATGAAAAAACTAAGTTAGTTAATGGTATTACTTGAGAGAGTTAGATATTTAAGTTTTTATGATACGAAGATTTTGTATCGAGGATAAATATGTGTGGGATGTTTTTTGTGTAAAGACAAGAAAAGTGTTTTTCAGAATTAAAAGACACTTTCTCTATGTGAAAGGGTTATTTTTGCTTTTGTCGGAATCATTTTCCTGGAAAGTAATTTTCTAGAGCTAACCAAATATAAAAAAAAGCTTAAAAACTACTTTTCAAAAACAAACAAGTTAATAATCCGATTACTATGCTATGCCTTTTTCTCTGAGTCATTGGAGGATTAATTTTAATTACAAGGCAGTATTAATCAAATTTCATATTTAATGACATATATATATATATATATATATATCCTAGTTAAAATTAAGGCTAAAAATCACTTAAGGCTTTTCTGTACTGGACAGTGGCCTAACTATAGACCCTGTCCATGCCTCTCTCGCTTTTGGGCCATCGATTAAAAATTAAATGCTGGTCTATAAGAAGGCCCAAGAGCACTTGATTCTTCCAAGAAAATTAGAGTTCGGTGGTCCTCCAAGTTAATTTCTGATGTAAGAAAAGAATCTGTCGGCTTCTTCTTCGCAAAATTAAAAGATAAATGAATACCAACTATTTTACTCTGGTTGTTCTTTTTACTCGATATATCTTCATTTTTTTTCTTATCTTAGATGATAATTAAAATTGCTAAAATAAATTATTTTTGTTTTTATAAATGCAACATGTAAATACAACTTAATTATGTAAATCTCGATAAAATAAATCTAATAATATAAAAAAATCATAAATAGTGATCTAAATAAGTCACACGAGCCACCGGTTACTTTTGGTGGTTTGTGTGACCCATTCCAAGTATCGTTGATAACATTTTTTATTATTAGATTTAATTTGTTAAGATTTTTCTCATAATAAAGATAGTATCATCGTCTTAATGTGCCTCCAAAGTTTTTTTAGTTCTTTTTCTTTTTCTCTCTCACTTCTCTCTACATTAAGTTTCATTTAATAGTTTTGTTTTTTTTTTCTGGTAAATTTCTGCGGAGTATATTTTCGACTTTATCAAAATGGTGTGGCGAACCAAGTGAAAGAATACCATATCAATATGGACCGGCTATATATTGTCCCTTTAACATGTTGCTGTGCATTATTACAAGCAAGGGTCAAGCGGTTAAATCAAGTGGCATTGATTTAATTGATGTTATGCATGCATATGAAAGTAGCATATTTTGTTTTCCTTTAACTTAAGCCTAAGTACATTTTCTATTAATTGATTTCTTCATTATCAATCGGTCAAGTCAAGTGGCACTGATCTTGTTGGCTCATATGAGAAACAAGGTTCAATAAAAAAAAATCTTCTCAATAATTTAGTAGCGTTAGAAAAAAAATAAAAAAATAATTAACCTGATAAAATTATTTAAAAAATAATAAAATAGATATTTTGTTTTTCATTAACAATTTTTTTTATATAAATCCTGCTTGTTATGCATAATGTACCAGGTTAGAAGTGAAGTCAGACTACTAACCATATATGACGACAGTCAAGCTACATCTACTTTAAACTATCTTACATCCGTTTCTGTATGTTCGGATTCTCTGAAGGACTCGTAAGTAGTTCAGACGGCACAGAATTTGGTTCCCATCAACATTTATGGGAGCATCTATTCCCTTCTCAAGCACAAATTAACCATACTCTCTCTCTCTCTCTCTCTCTCTGATAATGGGGATGCTATCGGTCCATCATGTAAAAAAGCAGATTCAAAGGGTGATAAATAATCACAAGGAATCCCACTTGCCCCGCGCCTATTTATACGTTTCTACGATGGAGTAACATGCAACAACAAAGAAGAGAGAAAATACTCATTAGAATCCCATTTAGCCTCGATCACCATGGCCTCAATGCAATGCATCAAACCAGACGAGAAGGCATGCGACCAAGAACAAGAAATGGTCCATGTCCAAACAGAGCAAAGCCTTTCCCATGAGAAGGTCGATTCTGTAACTCAATGCAATTGCCAAACCAATGGCCCCGGCAGCCAAGCTCATGTCGACCAGAAAAAGAACCATCAAAAGAACGAGAAGAAAATGAAGGGCAAGAAAGAAAAGAAGGAGAAGAAGGAGAAGGAGAAGAAGGGCAAGAAGGAGAATGACAAGAAGAAAGAAAAGAGCGGGGACAAGAAGTAGAAGAAGCATGACAGCAGCTGCAGTGAAAGTGTTGTTGGCGGCTTACGATGCATTTCTTGCATTTCAGAATAACGGCGTCTTATAATCTAAAACTATTAATATCGCTGATATTTTCAGCAATCCGAAACGTTTTTTTTCCTGTTCAATGCATGCGGATGCAGGAGCAGCATACAGAAATCAAGTCGGATAAAATTCCGGTCAACACAATAATAAACCACTATGTAAGTGGAAAAAAAAAGACGATACAAAATAAGTGCAGTATACTTGACCATTGACTGGAGAAGCAGGTAGCTTCACTAGCATGTGTGTCCTATGCATGACTTATGTTTGTGTTCTATCGATTTTTAATTCTAATCATAATATAGGGTGAATTTATATACAGACACAAGATTCTAGATCTCAATACACGGAGCTAGGGATCAAGAGAATGATTTCATTCCAGATGTGAAACTTGCAGGAAGATAGATCTCTGCTAAAGTGAGCCATATCATCAAATCTCAAAAGCAAAAAATAACTAGCAACAGCCAAAATAAAATTTAAGAATCCGACTCAAATCAATCTAACTTGTAACTGGAAATGTAAAATTTCCAGTCAAGATCAGAAATTTAGATCCTTACCGAACCATATAGAATTTCCATAATCAAGGCCCTAAAACATCAACTCCATTTTGCCACGTTTATATACAGGCAGGTAATCACATGCATTCTTCAGTGATGAAGAATGTGCTGCATTCACCACTAAACCAAAAGGAAATTCCAGGTTAACATGGCATTGTTCAAAGAACACTTGTAGTAGTTAGCTTGATAAAAGACAGGAAGTAAGAAACTACAGACATGATTCCAACCATCCTGGTAGGATGATATGCAGGCAAAAGAGGGTAAAAAAAGATGATAAAAATTGGAATTTAGCTAAAAACCCCAATACAGTAGAAGGGTCACTTTCCTTTAAGACACCTGGAGACAAATGATGAAACACCCTGAACAGCAAGATCTTCAGCTTGATCTTGGGTTGAACCCTTTATTTGCAAATGCTTTTTGCCAATCTTAAAAGAGTGGTCACCACCATTAATCACATGCAACTCATTGTGAGATTTCATCTTCTTGCAAACAGCTTCCAGCTTTTCAAGGGGACAAAGCCCATCTTTGCTACCCTTCACACACATACATGTAGAGAACAAATAGAGTTAAGAAAACCTAACAGAAGTGACTTAGAATCAAGCTGAGAATTTTATGCAGTATGACAAAACTGTGAAAATAACAGCCATACACAAAAAGTTCACTCAAAATCAACCAGATTGAGTTGCAAGGTTTAATAATTAAAATTACCATCAGTTGATTCAAACTCGGAGTGATGATTAGATGAAGGTAATCAAAGGCATGCACAATTACAATTACCACAGTTGTTTCAAACTTATTTTAAAAGTAATACAATTCAAAAGAGGTACCTGTACAAACATGACAGGGACAGTAAGTTGCAATAGAGTCTCATCCCGCACAGCTCCACCCATGGCCTGAAACATTAGTCAATTAAATTCAATAAACCTTGTTCAATGGGTTCTACATCTGTAATAGCAGGGATGACGTCGCAGACAATTGAAAACAAAATGGCTCCAATAATAATAATAAATAAATAAAAAACATCTCACCTCTATCATCGCAATACACAAAAGTAAACAGGCAAGATACAAGCATATTTGAAATGAGCTTATTAAGCATATTTGAAATGGAATGAAAACAACATTTCTTAGACAATTTACCAACTAAGACAATTTACCAACTAAGTAAAAAACTGGCAAGAATGAAAAGTGATGAACCTTAAGTGGATATCCCAAGCAAATGACTGCTGAAGCATCTATGTCAACCTCGGCAGCAACCATGCAGCTCACTCTACAGCATACCAAAATATTATGTATGTATACAGGTTTAGTCTCAAATCAGTAAAACTTACAGAAACAAGCATTTGATATGAATCTAAAATATCTAGTTATGTGGATCCCTTGTTACTATATGATGGCAACCTCATCAAAAAATCCAAAACACATCCACAACATACCATTGTTATTTGACTTCTTGCATATATCGATGACAAAAAGTTCAGGCATAAAAACAATAAAATACTACACCATGGATTTGCAATGTAGAATACGCTCCTAAATCACTTACCTGTCATATCTACACTTCCAAACTCCCATAAATTTATACCTTGAACCCATGGATTTTCCAGCCAAGATAAGAGGATGAGCGGGGTACTTATCAGTAGTCTTTTTCACAATATCTTTATGAAACTCCACCAATTTCTCCGCTTTTGGAGGAGCCCTTTTTTTCCCACCAGCAATATCTTTAAAAAAAACAAAAACCCCGTTATTTTAAATGGCATTGGCGCGTGAATTCGGACTCCAAAAATCCAAGACCATAAATTTTACTGCTAATAATTAACCTACAGGGATAGTCAAATGTGACAACTTCAACAGCATCCAAAGCATTCTTTAACATCTCCTTCCATCTGCATTTAATTAAAATTTAAGAATTCAAAAAAACTTATTAAGAAAATTGAACATTTTCAGTGACAATGGGAGAGAGAACAACCTGAGCATCCAATCTGAAGAGGACGGAGCACCAGCGCCATGAGCAAAGACAACCACAGGCGAGGACGACGACTTGTCGTTTGTGCCTTCACTCTTGGTCTTGCGCCTTCTCTTTGTTGGAGGTGAAGAATCCATAATTTGTGTTCAAGAAATAAAGATTCAATGTTCAGAAATCTTTCCCCTTTTCGAAACCCTAAAAATCAGAATCGTTCACCGAAAATTGATTTACTTCACGCTAGTTGCTGGTGAAATATCAGCACAGCAGACACATCTTCGCGCCATTTGTTGGTCGTAAGTGACGTGTCGTCTATGACAGTAAGTGACGTGTCGTCTATGACAGTAAGTGACGTGTCGTCTATCTATTAAAAAAAGGATGACCCTTTTGAAAGAAAAAAATAGCAGGCGTAAGTGCACAGGTCTCAGCTTAAAAGCCAACACGCTTGATTTTTTTTTTTTTTGGTTTTTTTTATTTTTTAATTAATATATTTTTTATAATTACATATTGGTCCCCTTTGTTATTTACATTTCTACTCAGGCACTTATTTTTTTTATTTTTTATTTTGATTTTCGGCTCTTTTGTGGAAAAATTATTTGTTTTTAATTTAGTTCTTCAATTATAATTTATTATATGATATTTTTTTCAATTTAATTTTTATTTTTTTATTTCTAATTTTTTTCTTGATCTTTTATAAAAGTCTTATTGATTTTTATATATAAAAAAAAAAGCATCAATACACGGATCCATAGGTAAATCAACTTTTTAAGTTTGTTTTTTAATTAATACCTCTTTTATGTCATTTTTCCTAGCTTATCTAGCTTCTTTTCTTTAAAATAGAGATTATTTTTTAATTATATTGGGTGTCTTTAATTTTTTATGAGGTTAATATGATTTATTTGTAAATTTTTTTATATTTAATATGAATTAAATTTATTTTTATAAATTTAAAATTTTTTCTTTTATAATATTTTTAATATGTGCAACCTTACATAAAAATTTTAATATGTAATAGAATTTTTGTGTCAATTAATTTCTATTACATATTGATTTTAATAAACAAAAACATTAAACACTATCGTGTAAATGATCCTTTGTTGCGTTATTAAATATCTTAATTTATATTTGTCTCTTAATTTTTGCAATTTTATTTTTATTTATTGTTATTTTTTTTTCTATCGAATTATCCCGATTTCATGATCTATGATGCATGAAAGACATGTAATCTTGATATATCTCATATCTAGGTAATGTCTTTCGTGTGTTAACCCATCTTTGCCTATAATAATATTTTTTTCATTTGTTTTTTCATTAATGTTACCTTAATTTTTATAGTATTATCAAATTAATTAAATTTTAACTTGATGATCGAGTTTCTTGTTTTTTTTTAATATAATAATTATTTTTTTAAATTAAAAAAATTAATCCAGCCGAAAACATCACGCGAGCCACTAATCTAAGCATTAAACTAATTAAGAATTAAAAGAACATACCAGTATATAGAATTTTGGTTCTGCAGCTTCTGCCGGTTGCCTACAAGTTGTCGGCAATAGACATTCAGTCAATGAGGCAAGAGTACTTCCGTGGGAGATGGGATTTATACTAGCCTTTGAAATCTGTGATAAAAAAAGAAGAAAGAAATGCTCATGATCATGAAGACTAGTACGTACGAAATCCTCCAGAGTGGTCCGTGCAAGATGGATGCCCCTGTCGAATTTGTATTTTACAAGCTTTATCTTGGGCGTCCATTTAATTGTGGGATTAGGTTGGAATAATAGAGGCACAAATTTCAACAGGAAAAGTGAAACAATTTGATTTATCAGTATATTATATCAAATCAATTGATTCATTGTACCATATCAATACTGGTATCTTGAGTATTTTACCGCACCAACTATCTAATAATTTTATGACATGGTTATAAGAACTGTTCTAGATCATGAACTGTCCCAAGCTAGAGTTTTTACTAGTGAACTTAATTCAACCCAAAACTATATTATTTAAAAATTTATTTAAGAGGCAGGGAGGAAAGTTTACACCCTTAACGGAGAGGTTAGATAGCTAGGTAAAGGAGAAGCACACATTTGCTAACGGCTTCCGGCAGGGTGATTCAAGACGAAGAGAGACTTCGAGGCACAAAATGATCGAGGGGCACCTGGCCATTGAAGAAGTAAAGAACTGGACTAAGAAATTGAAGCCGGGAAGAGACTGCAACGCCCAAGCAAATTTACCAAACATGTGATAGCAGAGCATCATATGACTGATGGGTCAGCTGGTTTTTTTCTCGAACTTGGCTGAAAGGTGGAACCATTTTAAAGCATGTTTGCTGTTCCTTAATAACCTCAACTGGACAGAGGGAGACCCCACCCCCTTGCTCCCTTACATGTGAATTGCATAAACTGTCCTGTCCCATCCAGCATACATTACAGGAGCCTGTCGACCTTTCTGCCACTCAAAATTTGTTTGCATGTTGCAGTGGAACAAAGATAATTTTAATGGACATGATGTAGGAAGGACATCTTCAAGTCTTCAATACAAACACATGGAAACCCAGTACCAGGTAAAATCATCCATCAAAATTAACTATAAAGTTCTAATCACAAGTACTTAAAATAAGCTTTTCCAGCGTTCATTTTGATATCATTAATCTTCCAAAACTTAATACATAGATTCCAATACTTTCAATACTACTCGGTCATCATTAATGAAGAAATCCCATCTAACTAATGAGGGAACAGGATTGTTAAGATAGCACCATGATGCTACATATTTATCTCCCTAGTGTTCACCAGCATTATTATATGTCTGATTTTGTTCTTTGAGATAAGTAATCCCAACCTCCATGTATACAGATGAGTTTGTATATAGAAACTCATGGGACACCAAATTTACTGCAGCTCTTTCCTGCATGGTGGATACCCTACCTTGTAACTCCTTGATAATTAACTAGGAAGCTCTTGATTCTTCTCCACAACTCTCACCCCACTAGCAGATCTAAGCACACTGGCCTGTTTTGAATAACAAATTAAATAGGAAAAAAATAAGGTGTGTCTTGGACAAATACTGATTAAACAAAATGCATGTTGCATAAATGGTCACCTGATCTTCGGTGATTTCTACTGCAAAGCCATCAACAATGACCAAAGATATTTTCTTCTCGTAGCTGCCATGCTCAAGGGTGTTTGCCAATAACTCATCATGCTTCCTGCTTAGATACATATCAAGCTCATAAGCCCCTCTCTTTGTCCTATTATACACAAACAAGAAGAACATTGATCTTAGATAGCTAGCCAGAGATCCAAAGAACAATACAGTGCACGCATAATCAAAGAGATAAAGATATCTTAATTAGTAACATTAACATTTTCTAATTAGTAATGACTAATAATTTAGATCGCTGACCGATCAGCTCGAAGGCGCTCGTATTCAGGATCATAGTTCATGAAAACAAAGTATCTCTCACTTTTTGTACTCCCCATTGCCTCTGCTTTCTTTTATCATATAATGCCTTTCAGCTCCATATGGTAGCTATTTATAAAGAGTTTCAGTCTACTCTGGAGTCAAAAGAGAGGCTCGTCGATTTCTGATTGTCAAGAGAAAATATTTCTCCAGAGAAGGATAAAATGGGAGGAGGGGTGATTTCTCAAGTCTTTTTATCCAGCAGTAACTTTCTTCTTCTTATTATTTTATTAAAGTTGAATGATTCAATAGGGTTTGAAAACCTGAATTTCTAGCGTGCCCCTACCTGCTCTGGTGCTAGATAATGCAAATGCTTAATTAACATTTTGATTATGGAAGCACCATCATTTGACTCCCATTTGAAGTTCCCACCTTGGTAGCAGTAACAAAAAAGAAAGAAGGAAAAAAGACAAATTTATCATCTGGGGTTTTGTCAACTGGACACATGTGACATCATAATATAAATATATGTGGGCAAACAGTGATTTTCCCCTTTAATTTCCTTCTCTAATAGGGATCATAGGAGGCGCACGTGATTACTTAATGAATCTATTAACTATATTTAACATAATGACTCAATTGAGAAATAAAAAAAAAAATAACGATAAAATCGACACGAAAAATATTTTGGGTGTACAATTGACACTACCTTAATAGCTGGGTAATAAATTTGAAGTTTTGTGAAAGAGATATTCAAGAATTGCTTGTGGAAGACAGGTAAATCCACGCAAATTTAATTAAGCAGCACCGATATGAATAATTAGCATTTAATCAGACTGAGAAAACACACCTAATCGCACTAGATATCTAACTGTAAGGTAAGGAGGAAGCAGGAAAAGTAATACAGCGTGGCATGTGTGCCTTCCAAATTGTTGTTTCAGGGCAAATGTAGGAATTTGGTTGATACTCATGACAAGTACGAACCTTTAACTTATTTAGTTGTCTAAAGTTGACTCACAAGAGCTGCCTTTTGGCATTTGGCACTCAGTGCATGTACGGTGACTTTGGTTTTTAAAATTTATTTTTAACATTATTTTTTTTCTTTTTAGAAATAAGTAATTTTGATGTAACAATTAATCTTGTCCTTTATTTATCAACTTTTATATTTATATATTTGGGAGCGAAGATTGGTCTAGCAGTCAACAAGTAAATATTCTCCACCACATGGGAACCCACTACACATATCAAAATACATCATGCCACTTCTCCAGCCTAATAATGCCCTTTCTTTGAAGCACATAGATAATGTTTTTTTCTAATCAATCCACTGGCACATAGCATCAGCATAAGATCCACACATTTCTGCATAACGAGTCACAACTTTCCCACTCTCAAGCCCGGCCTTTTCAAATGAAAGCATGCACCCGGCTGCCCACAGAAACTCTCAAACTGTGACGGTATTTGGTATACTGGAAAAGGATCGTATGTACAGGATATGATAGAGTAATCTTACTTGTTTTGGTTCTTAATTAGTGTGCATATACAAGAGACAAAACAAGAAGATAGTTTTCCTCGTCGGTCTAACCCTTGTTCAACTTATTCCTCACCTGTTCATCAGACATAATATTCTGAAAGGTTTCTCTGTTCCTCAGTAGATCCCCATCTTGGTTATTTATTGCAAATGATTAAGCTAGAGATATTGAAGATGAGATACAACACAGATTGTGTTTTATTTTTTCCAAACGTACTCGTAGGAATGAAATCTTGATGCGGGCTGGTCGGTTTTGAACAGTTCAGAAATTAATACATAGGAGGAGGACATGCAGTTACAGGAACCACATGAGATTGACATGCCGTTTTGTACAATGAGGATAAGGATCGGTCTGAACTTCTGAGTGTTTGTTGTGAATGACTGCAAGAAAACTCCAATATCGAATCAGTTTGAACCACATGGGTTGCAGAAGAACATTTATAGCGCCATCATACCGAGTTGGATAAATCTGCATTTACCATTCCAGCTATTGCTTTTACCGATTACGGAACAGAAGTTGAATACCACAAAGTTAAGGGGTAAAATTCACAATGAAAAGTAATTGACCTATAGTTTTGATTTCATCAATTTCAATTCTACAAGTCTTCAACAATTTCCAATCCAGTCACGGGCTGATAAATAGCCATGGAAGCCAATAATGGACCCATTTTTTGTAATTTTAAATTTTCCGGTTTCTTAAGAGTGCTTCTCGTGGGAAATTACAAGAGTTCAAGAGGGAAAGAAGAGAGAAAAATAAGAAAAACTGAAAGAAAAGTAGAAGAGACGAGCTTTCAGCCAACTATTTGATGACCATAGATTACGTTGGCACTTTTTGAAAAGATTCAAGGGTGTTGGCGTTGAGAAAAGAGAGCCTGTAAAGACAGAGGTGAAACCTTGCTAGTAAGTATCTTCAACCCTCTTTGAACCTTTCTTGCCAAAACACAAAAAGAATTGTTCTTAAATATCATGATGAACTTCCCATGACCTATGTTCCAATGGAATTTGAATGGATCGTGTCCCCTTGAAACCAACATTTTTAAGAGTGATTCGCGTACTACTCTTTATTTTCCCACACGACAAATCTTATCCTCCAAGAGTGCTCATTATGCTGTTCCCACTATAAGATGCGGGTCGTCAGACCTTTAACATATGCCTGCGATTAATGGTGTCCAAATTATTGTTGTTGTTTAGGAATTACTTGGTATCGTGGCCTGTGATACGCTTCAGGCCGGGAAGGAAAAAAAAACCTTTAAAAAAGAATATCAAGATGTCACAAGGGTGTTTTAAAAAGTAAGAAAAAGTCTTGGTTTAGATCATATAACCCATTGTGTTGAGTAAGTTTGTTTTACACCAAAAAAAAAGAAAGAAAAAAAAGTAACAACATCAGATGGATTGAGAACGAAGAAGAAAAGCAGTTATTAAAAGAAAAATAAAAACAAGAAAGATTAGAAAATAAAAAATAATAATACAAGTCAATCCAAGTACATCTTTAAATTAAAAAGCAAATTAAAAAAATATGCAACCTCCATCTCCCAACAAATTAAATATAGAAGAATTAATTTGAAAAAACAAATCAATTAACAAAAAGGAAAAAACAATCCAGCAAACCCGGATTAGCTTATCAAGTCTCAAGACTCGGATGGTGTGAATGGGACAACACAGTAAAAGGCAAGTCAGGAAAAATTACAAGCTAAATGAAAAAAAAATTACAACTGGGCCCGAGTGCGCTGCCTAGATCCAAACACGTTGGGCTCGGGTGTGGCAGTCCTAGCCCACGAGGGTGAAAGTGGGTCCGGGCGTGCTTACGGGATCCAAATACGATAAGCTTCGAAAGTATTGGAAGTGAGAAATGAATCCAAGTGCACTGCCTGAACTCAAGCATGTTGGGCTTGGAGCGCACTTCTAAGGCCAAGCACGTTGGGCTCCGGTATGGAAGCCCGAGCCCATGGGGGTGTTGGGTGTATGCCTAGCAGGGCGTGCACCTTGCATGGGCTCGGGCTTCTTGCCCAAGCTCATGCCCTTTATAGAGTTGGGCTCGGGCTACCACACCTGAGCCGACTCTTCTTAGGCCTGCTGTTGTATTTTGAGCTCTGGATACCAAGCTCGAGCCCAAATAATATTCTTGTTGCATCTATTTTTTGAGATTTTTTTTTGTTATTTTAAAGAGTTTTTTGGGTACCTTTTATTTTATTTGAGGCATCTTAATTTGTCTCGTCTATACTTGTAAGCAGTGCAGCTAGATTCATGGATTCTCGGTATCACTGAATCCCTCATGGGGTGGCAATTAAAAGGGCCATTACAAGGGTGCAAGGGCCAAGAGCGACTAGGACCTGAGGAGGATCAAGTCCTCAAGTGATCGACTAGATGTCGCTGAAAGGCATGAGAATATGAATGAACCACGAGGCATAACGGGACATGCTAAAAGCCCAGTAATTGGGCTTTCCAAGACTTTTGTAGAAGGCCTAAGCCTGGTCGTGCACTTTTTTTTAATTGGAAAATGAACCTGGTCCTGCATATCCAAGTTTCATTTTCTTTGTCTGGCCCAGTTAATCCAATTGGAAACTTGGAGCCCACCAAATTATACCGTGTAAGACCCGGTTCAAAACAGGTATACAAGCAGAGGTTAAAATTTAAATTATACCGTGTAAGACCCGGTTGAAAGCCTGGTAAGTAGTTCCATGAAAGGTGGTTCCCACCTTCACCATCATGCCAGGTGGACTTGTTGAAAATGTACCATCTTAACGCGTTCCTGCTTTTTACTCCCCTGATTGACGTCGGTTTGCCCTACTTTTTTCACATCCTTGAGTTTACAATATAGTCCCCAACTTTTTATAGGATCCTAATGGAAACGCGGCAACTGTGTTTTTTTTAATTTTAAATTTTTTAATTAAAAATTATTTTTTATAATTTTAGATCGTTTTGATATTTTAATTTTAAAAATAAAATTTTAAAAATAAATTGTTTTTTATATATTTCTAAATAAAATCATTATCGCAATTCAAAATAAGCTATAAAATTTGCTTTGAATTTGTACCATCACTAATCCTCCCTCATTTGGAGAGGGGCGCGTGGATGGCGTTTAAATTGTTTTTCTTATTTTATTTTATTAAAAGTATTTTTCTACCATTACATAATCATAAATGAGAAACTGTAATTGTTATAATTCAAACATTACTTCACTTAATACGCAACTGTTAAACTAAACTTATTTATGTGTTTTTTTTTTAATATTTGATTCATTCCTCTAGTTGTTTGGTATATAAAGTTGATGGGACAGATTTTTATTTTGTTACAAATAAGAGCTTTTATTTTTATTTTTATTACAAGAAAACACACACATTGGTGTAAAAAAGGCAAGTTTTACACATGTATATTAAGTTTTAGATAGTTGTTGATTATAATAAATATATGAAACACGCTTGGAATATTATTTATATTCAAGCAAATATGGTAAAATACATTTTATATATATATAAAGAGTGATATCATTATCCCTGAGAAGGTAAGCAAATGTGGACATTTATACAAAAATAGACTTATTAATTCCATCATTCTTCCATTAAAACAACATCCCTTCTTTATTAACCAAAAAGTGAAACAAGATTGCACAAAATTATATAATAGGATGTCTTTTTAGAACCGTGATTTTCATTGTTGATTAAATGTACACTTGACAACTTGGCAATTGTATTTTGCAAGTTTTGCTTTTTGATCCCTTGACTCTCTTTTTTTTCAATTAAGCCCTTTCAAGTTATGTTTTTGTGTTATGCACTTATGTATGTTCTAATCTATTTTTTCAAGGGTTTTTTTATGTTTTGTTAGGATTCTCTAACGTTGTTTGAAGACTGATTTTACAAAATTAGGCTATTACTTCTTCTCGAGAAAGTTATAAAAATCGATGGAAAAAAAGATTCTTGGTTGACTGGATTTCAGTTATCAAAAACTTTTATTTTGATATGTATGTATTCTAAATTAAAAGAATAACTAAATGGAGTTGATTTCTACCTTTAATGACACCAGAAAAAAAATAATAATGGACATTGGAATTTTTTAAAAAAATTGATCTGATTTTAATTTTTTATGCCAATTTAAATATGTTTTGTTATTGAAAATAGGATTTTCAAGTTCATATAATTTGTTTTACATATGACTGGTTTGTTAACTACATTCCCTCACCATTCTCAAATCAAATATTTAGTATGTATTTAATATTGTGATGCATGTTTGTTTTTTAAAAGTGTTTTTTAATTGAAAATGTATCAAAATATATTTTTTTATTTTTTATTTTTGATATGTGCACATTAAAATCATCTAAAAATATAAATTAAAACATCAATTTGATGCTTTTTTTTCCACATAAAAAGTAATTTAAAAGGCAAGTTATAATGCAAAAAACAAGCACTCACAATACTATTTGGTATTGTAGTAGTTTATATTTTTTGCCCAACCATAGAAAATAAATCATATGATTAGCCAAATAGTTTATGCCTTTTGCATCAAACCCTACAAATAATTACATTTCAAACATTTATTTTGTAGAAGATAAAATAATCTATGTTTCATTTGTTTTAAATAAAAAAATCTATTTTATATTAATTTTAACAAGATATATATTTTTTAAAATATAATTTTTTAAATTCACAATATCAAAAATACATTTAGAATGGTTAAATTTGCTTATCACGCTCCATGGTACAAATGTATTTTTATAAATTAATTAAGAAGAATTATAGTCTTTTTTTCATAAAATATATTTACAAATGTATTTTTATAAAATACACGCTCCAAATTTCTCCTACACGCAAGTCTCCCTTAATTATTGACTCTTACCATTTTCTAAATAATAATAATCTTTTTGTTTATGGGAGTATTTGACATGTTTAGTTTCAACTGATTTTTGTTAAGTTTTTTTAAATAATTTTATATCCTCATATCAAAAATAAATTTTAAAAATAAAAAATATATATTATTTTAATATATATTTTTAAAAAACTCTATAAAATGAAAGGAATTCCCACCGATTAAACAAAAACCCGATCAAAACGCTTATCCTTTATTTCCACCGAGCACGTGCTTTGTGTCCCGTCTTGCCTGCTGCCCGTTTCTTTCCCACCTGCCCAATCTGTCCCGCTTTCCCTCCCTCTATATAAACCTCCACATGTTCAGACGAACCCTTGACAACCTTTCGATCTCAAAATGGCCGATAAACTCGCCGGTACCATCACTGTCACTGTTCTTTTCTTTCTATGCACCGTCGCATTTTCTCGCACCCCGTTAGATCTAGAGACTCTACCCGAATTACCAAAATCCGAGCCGAAAGCCACACCTGTTCTCCTCCTCCCTAGCCAGGGTCTCGAAACCGCAGTAAAGCATCCAGTGGAGGTAAAAATCGAGGAAAAAAGGGACCCAGGGTCATCAACAACGGAATCGATCGAGACGGTGGTGCCGTTAACAGTTGTGACTTTCCGTCCAATAAACCGTCAGTTCTTCCCTCGACGTCCCTTACTGCCGTTACGTCCTCGTCACCGATGTCGTCATGGGCAAGGGATGGTGAAGCCACGTTTCTACGGTAATGATATGATTGTATCTGGTGGGAAGGTTCATGGACATGGACTTGATGATAAGGAGACACGTGGCGTTGGGAGGCAGATTCCTGTCAAGAGGGCCAGGATTTACTTCTTTGATGACGTGGCAAATGGAGAGCAGAGGGAGTGGAGATACAAGAAGCATCAGAAGCACCTCCAAGTGGAAGGAGAAGAGAGGGAAAAAGAAGAGAAGCATGAGCATGAACAGGAGCACAAGTGGGGGTTGTTGAAGGGGTTTCGCAAGTTTTTGAAGCATAATTTTTGAGGAAATTTGGAAGCTATTAGTATTATAAAATATTATGTGTGTTTTGTGCTGGGTTTCATATTGCATCCTGTGAGAGAGATGTGTAGTAGTGTGCTGAATCGAAATGCTTGTTGCTGCTCTATAGCCGATATGTATATGGCATGTGATATATGAAATTACTTATGTTTTGTGTTTCAGGCAGGCAATTTATAATTAGATTCTTCCACCCTTCAAGCCTATGAAGGTTTGCGGGGATTTTCAAGAACAATTTGGAGCTGTGGTAGCCTACTGGAACAAGGACTTGGACATCGATCATAAAATAAATCTTTTTTTTTTAAAAAAAAAAATAGAACAATCGATAGAGCAAATGTTTAATAAGAAAAATATAGTTGTCCGTAAATCTTTATTAGATTTATAGCGATTATTTTTATTTTTTTTAATGATCTATAATTATAAAAAAATTAATTTAAAATTTTAAAAATTTCAAAAATATTTTCAAATGCAAAAATAAATTATTAACAAAATTTTAAAGCGTGGCATTTTCATAGTAAACAATACATTGTTCACACTTTACACGCTCACATGTGACTATATATCGCCTCTGCATTTTCTTGTTGATTTCATTATTGATATTTTATTTTTGGATTATTTGACATACACAACAACTCTAATGTTCGAAGCTTTTTCATTTTTCATTTCTTAAGCAAATATAAAATTGAAAGAAAAAAAAAAGCACACCCAAATAAGTGGTGTGCCAAGAATTTATGCAAAAAATAACTTAAAATCCTCAATCTTTACAAATAACATAATTTATAAAATTTCAGTTCTTTTAAATTTAAAAAACTTATTTTTATTATTTTTTTAGTGTAAGAGAGAGGAGAGAGAGATTGTTGGATTCTAACAATAAAAGGGGAGTCATTATTCATGTTATTTTCAACTATCAAAATGGTTATTATTAGTATCTATAAGCTACATGTGATAAGAAATGGTTGATGATAGGTATTTAGAACCTCGATGTTGCATAAAAAAAACAAATCTAGATCGAGGAATACAGATCTAATTTGATTTTATTTTAGATTTCTGGACTGTTTTTAGGGTTCATGGAAGTGTTCTAAGATTGTTGGTGATGTTTTTTTTTAGTTGGAATGGCTCAATAATTGGGTTTTTAGGGCAAAAATAATATTGCCCTGATTTCACAACGAACACTATGGTTGCCAGAATTTGAACTAACAGACGACAAGCCATCCTCCCATTTAAAAGAAAATGAAATAAAACAATGCTCAGGTGTGCAGGTTTGGCTCTTTTTCAACTCTTTTTTTTCAATTTTGTATATTTAGGTTAAATATAAATATAAGAAAAAAAATTATTGAACCTAGTGGAGTCTGTGCCCTAGATCATAAGTTTGGTGGGTTAAGCTACAACATTTGAGCTATTATTTTTTTACTATTTTTTTAATTGAAACATTTTTTAATGTTTTTAAATAATTTTTTAATTTATGTTTCAATTAATATCACTCCTCGGTGACTTTTTATTTTTCTTATTTAGCATTTTTAAAATAGATGTTTTTAAATTATTTTGTATGTATTTAATTTTTGAATAGATTATTTTGTTTCATCCATAATTTTTTTAATGTTTTATATAGATGAACTTTATTTTTAAAAATAAAAAAAAATTATTTTCAGATAATATTTATTATATGTGCAATCTAATATCCCCCATTTTATTTTATTAAATCAATTTTATGTGTGTCTATTTCTATTATCATTTGATTCAATAAAAAATTAATTTCAATAAACAAATCCAGTAAACATAACCGGATAAATTTTTAATGTTACGAGATCAAATATTTTAATATATACTTCTCTTGATTTTTTTATTTTGCTTTTATTTATTTGTAATAACTTTTTTTATTTACACAAATAATTCTTGATTTATTTAATTAAATGAGCTCATAGGTTTTTTGATTTATATTTAGAAATTTTTTTATATAAAAAACACGTAAAAAAAACATATATATCTAGTTTTTTCTTGAAAAAATAATATTTAACCCACTGGGTTAGAATAAGTTCGATAAAGATTAGTTTTAGTTTGATATATATCCATTATTTACTGTATAAAAAATTGAATATTATATTATATAAAATGCTAAAGGAGCTCAGCTATTCACTATGCACACTTATATTTTATTGTGGATTCATATAGTGAAATTATTATTTTATCTTTAGAGAGCAAACTTATTTAACTTGTAAGTAGGGGTAGAAAAATCTTTTCCATGAAATCCATTAGTCATTACAAGAAAGGACTGGGTTAATCAGTAATTTCACATCTTTGTAACAAAATGTAATTATTAAATTACCCTTGAAAGAAAAAAAAAACATTTTGCTTAGGTCAAGTGGCTTTTCAGGCTTTTCCAATTCTTTTGTACAATGTAATTACTTAAGTGCCCCTAATAAATAATCTCTCTTGGCTTTAGATGCAAAGTCATTTTAGTCAATTTCTTATGATTTTTTTTCTCATGTGAGGTCAAGGGTAGTTGGGTCTTTTCATATATATAAAATATAATTCAAATAAAAAACAGTTAGCCCATGACTCGCACGCACTAGCAAGTGAGTGTTGCACATGCCCTTCGAGTGGCACGTGCGGTGCCAAAACAACTTTGAACACCACCATTCAAGATGACATTCGAAACGCCTCACTGCTCCCATCACGATGATAAGGTGCGTTCTACCATAGGATCGGTGGTTTAGCTCTGGTCATATGTTTTTTCTTCTCTACCTCTTTCTCTCTCTCTTCCTAGAAAAGCATGTCGATCATTGCAAAAAAAAAAAAAACAAAGAAGTCTGGTTATTTGTTTGTTGAATAAATTAGGTTCACATTCTTTCGGTTGCAATGTATTTGGTCTCGAATCCTTTATTGAATTAGTTTTTATTTTCAATTTAATCCGTTAACATTTGATTTTTATATGAGATTTGATCGTCATTCTTATAATTGCAATGTATTTGGTCTTAAATCATTGATTGATTTTTTTTTCAATTTCACCCATTGATATTTGATTTTTATATTAAATTTGGTCCTCATTCTTTTTATTGTTATTTTTAGTTTTTTCATATCCTTTTCTTAATTGAAATTATTTTTCAATTTCATCCTTTATGATTTGATTTTATTTTTTTATGTCAAATATGTTTCTCATTCTTTTCAAATCTATTTTTTTTTTCTTTTTTGTTGAATTTGTTTTTTTCAATTTTATCTCTAATTATTTTTGTTGGTTGGGAATTTGATATTATTATTTTTTCAGGTTTGTTTTTATACTATGATTTGACCTTATAATTCATGTCACAAGTTCTCAAGGTTGGACTAACTTGGCTCCAGTCATTTTTATTTTATTGTTTTTAATTTCATCCATTATCATTAGGTTCAATTGAAATTGGTATTCAATATCATGTCTAGGGTCATGAATTCAACAGGTTCATTAGGTTTGACTCAGGCCTTTTATTTTATTGCTTTTATTTTATTTTTTAATTTCACCCTTCAATATTAGTAGGTTGGTTTGAGAATTGAGTTTCATGATTTTATTCAATTTGCTTTCCACGAGATTATCCTAGTCTCACGACTATGTTATAGATTTGGTTTGATTTCTATTCGAGCCGGATGATAAAAAAATATCATGTCCAGTTCCTTCAGATGATGTATTTTTAAGAATTCACCTATGTACTGGTTCAAATAGACGCGAATTAATTACTTTTTTTTTTAATTTTTTTTAATTTTTAATTTTTTCATTCATCATTTTATTTGCTTGGAATTGAGATTTATATTTTTTTTAACTTTTCTTTCTATACAATTATCTTATTCTCATTTAATTTTTACTTTATTAATAAATAAGATAATTGAGATGTTTTAAGAATATTATAAATATATATTTTAATAATACGAGCAAGCGTTCCTTTTTTGTATTGAATCGTTATTTTTTATTAATATTTTATTTTCTAATTATATTATTAAATTAACAAAACTTATTAAATATATTCAATTCAATAACTAATCTCACATTTTTACGCCGTAGGCCACCTATCTATTCTATATCTAATTCAAAATAATAGCTATCCATAAAAAACTTCTGACCATCTCTACACTGAAGGTTGGGAGAAAAAGGGAACTCTGTCCTGTGTTGATGAACAGCCGACCAAATTGGGAAATTTATGTGTAATCTACAAGCTGAACCTCTGTTATCTCCTTTTCTTTTTCGGTGTTTGCACTTGTGTTTTGACAAAACGTTACTCTTATATGCTTAACATGAGGGAAAAATTACAAGCTGATAATTTAAAATACTTCTAATGGTGGCGCACAGTGCAGCTCCACTTCTCATCTTCATGTGCTTTTGCGGTCACTTGCCTCTCTTTTTTTACCGTCTTTTCGTCGTTTTCTAAATTTCTTTATCCAGTTTTGCACCTTTCAGTTTTATATAAAGCTCGGACGAGTGGACATCCAAGGCTACGCTGTGACAGAAGACCAGGCTCATGGGCTCACCAATAACACAGATTTCTATCCTTATCGAGCCATTTTCAGGAACACTAGTGCCTATGGCTTTGGAGTTTGGACTTACAGGGGCATCTATTTTCCAAGAACGACATAATTTCCACCCCTACTAGTTCTGCGGAAGCAGTAGTAGTACGGCCGCAAATGCACAAGGCAATTGTCCTACCGAAGGAGGCTCAATCTCAAAAGCTTCAACATCTTCAATCCCACATTAGAGTAATAGAAGAAAGCTTAAACCTTATCGACAGTCATCTCATTTGGGCTTTGGTCACTAGCAACTCGTTCAAAAAGAGGCACTATCAAGGATTAACCGTGTGCTCAATTCGCAGCTTGAAACCTGAAAGTTTTATCATGCACTAGCACTCAGGATGAGAGCAGAATGTGAACTTATCATTCTGGGTTCTGGTTTCTATGGGCAGTCTATGGTCATGCCTAACATAAACAGGTCGATAACTGTAACTAGGTTGAGTGGAGACTCGCCCATGAGTGTGACACAGAGATGCATAAACCAACGAGCCAGAAAAAAGGATTAGAAGTAGTTGATCAAATGCAAAACAAACATTCTAATGTTCGATTGTGTCATCGTGCATGCATATTTACAATCAGATGTGAATACATACCACATTATTAAAGCACTGAACAAGAACAAAAGACAATCTGGCGTGTTGGTTTTGTTTAGGAATCCTATATAGGCAGTAGATGAGCTTGCCCACTACTATAGACGAAAGATATCCAAATAGTGCAATGAGATTGAACAAAAGTGTAAGGAAAAGAAAAGTGACTTCGCCTCTTGGATGCCTAACTCTCCATTCTTTGGCAATGAAAACCTTACGTTTCCACCTACATTCTCTACACCAGGAATCAGCCCCCACATACTTACGTTCTGTCAATGGGTTCTGTCCGGCCTTGCACAGCCAAACGCTCTGACACATCAGCCAGTGACTTCAGGTTGCACTTGATCAGGGCCTCAACAAAGTAACATGTTTCATCCTTGGTATTTCCATCAGGCACATCCACCACAAATGACTCGATCACCAACGTACCTGGTCGCCCATCAATGACCTTTGGATGAACAGTAACAATGGACGAATAGTTCTGTAAAATAATAGACAAACAATGAGAGTGAAGCGTTTTTAGCCGACAGAACAAAATGGTAAGGATGGTATGAGAGGATAAAAGACCAACAAGTTGTTCGAATCATAGAAATAAATCTAGCAACCTCAAATGTGAATTATAGAAATGCATATGGTAGAAAATTCTTACTAGTTATCATACAAATCTGGTACATAGCTAGTCACTAAGCAAGATCTTGTTTATGAATCATACAAATTGAATAACCTAGTTTCTAAAACCGATCAATGATGGTAGATCAATCACGTTGTATGTAATCTTGTTTACGATGACATTACTCTTCAGAAGCTTTCAAATTTTCATATAGTTAAATCTTAACCTGAAATTCAAACTCAGAGCCCCAATGGTACAGTAAAGTTCGATTCTCAATTCATGTAACCTAACACAAAAATTACTCAACAAAATATATCCAGCCAAATTGTGACACAAGTTTTACAGGTTATTTTGTAATGTGGCAAATAACCTTAGAACATGATGCTAGAATTCAGAGCAAAACTGCAATGCCCAAAAACCATATTATAACATTTTTAGCAAAACCGCATTAACAACAAGGTAGACCAGCCACACAAACTATATAGGCATGGTTTATGCAATGCTATCCACATCATGCAACCAGTCTAATCTTGTCAGATTAATCTAAGATTCAGCTCCCACCAACACACATGTGATTATTTGAATTCGCTGAACTTTCAATACTTAAAATTGCTTCATCAAACACAATCCAGCTCATGCTTATGCAAGACAGTTGAATGAACAAAGAAAAATGTACCTTGAGTCTATGATCTCCACCAACAATCTTCATACCAAAAATATGCTCATCGTCATCTAATAGCTCCAAACGTTCAGTACTAGTAGTAGCTGGAAGTCCAGACTTAACATTCACCTCTCTAACACTTCCAATCTGAAGGTCACCCTGCGCAATGCACCTGCTTACAAATGGCTTATACTTCTGTGGTTGATCAAATCTCCTCACCAAAGACCACACCTGATCATGCAAACACCACCAATAATTCACACAGGCATAAAATTATCAAGACATTTTCATCTTCTCCATAGAAATCAAATCATTCAAGCCATAACATAAGAAGCGGTAATGCCATTTCTACCCACCATTACACAAATTTTGAATTTTAAATGATCACGAAAAAAGTAAATATTCTTCATAGCTTCAGCTTCGGAACAAATTCATTAAAACTCCACAATTTTTCATTGTTTTAGCACAAATTGATCGAAACACAACAATTTACACAAACTTTCAACCTTTAAAGTAAGAAACAACGCAGACAAGTAACGACCTCATTCTTATAAATCCAAAAACTGAACCAATTTCAATCATAGCTTCAAGTTTGAATCAATTTATCACTTAAAAGAAAAAAAAAACATGCTACAGACTTATTTAAATAACATATAAGATCATTTATCTTTAAACAAAAACTCATCCAAACATGCCCTAAAACTAAAATCTGAAACAAAATAGAACCATAAATAAATCCAATGAACAATATAAACAATCTTAAATGTTCTCAGATCTAAAAACAACACTAAACATTAACTTTAACCATTAAAAAAACAGAGACAGAGACAAAGGAGCCGGTGTTTACAAGAGGAACAGGAGCTTTAATGTGTTTAACAAGAGAAGAACTACACTGATGTTCTTTAACATCATGTTTATGATGTCTTTTTATAAACTCATCTTCCATCATTCCATTCGCAATCGTCACATAATCATTTGTCACCATCTTTAAAGGTTAAAAGATCGCCGCAGCCGCCGGTGGTGGTGGTGGTGGTGGTGGTTTCAGCAGAAGAAGATAAGGACAAAGCGCACCGCCATTGGCAGCTCCTCCAATAGCGAAAGGTCCAGAGCTTCTTCTCATCTCATCGTTTACTACTACTTGATTATTAGTATTATTATTATTTATTTATTTAAAAAAATAAATAAGTAATAAATAGGCAAGTTGCCTATTTTTTAGTGTTGTTTTCCTTTGTTTGTACTTTCTACATTTTAGTCTCTCTTTTTTGAAGACGTAACGTTTTAGTCCTTAAAGAATTTATTGCCCTTTTCATTTGACAGCCAAGTGCATAGCTATAAGACCCGACCGGAGAGTTGACCTAGCTAAATACTAGACTCGGGTTGGGGGTACCTAAGTAAAACCAATATTTGGTTTTTTTTGAAAAAAAATAAAAATAATATTATTTTAATTTTAAAAAATTTCATCTATTATTCCTGGACTCGGTAAGGATGATAACTTATTTTGAACTTAATGTGTATTGACAAAACCAATCTCAATTGATACATATATTTTTTTGGTAGTTATCTCGTTCGATAGATAATGAATAATATTAAATCCAATCTGAAACTAACTTGTTATATATAATCTTATCAAATATTTTTTTATTTTGTGTTAAATAATAGTAAGTATTTGATTTGGTAAGGATATAATAATAACTAATTTTTATTTCAAAGTCAAGTCTCATGTTACCAGGTTGACCTACCAAACCGGATAATAATTATTACTAGATTAAGTGATATTCTTAAATTTACTTATTATTCTTCTTTCCATTTATTTAAAGATATGTCATTTATGGGGGGAATCTAAAACAAAAGAAGCACTTGATCTTGAGCTAGACCTTGAATAATAAGATGGAAAGCATGCTAATCTTCTATAATTAAGAGCTGTTTCTAAACTAGTTTTTGAAGAGGATGTAGCTCAGTGTGTTTAAAAGCTCAGAGAGGACCGGATAATATCAATAATTTCAGATCCCAATTGATGCAACTTGCAGCCTTTTATTCCCAGGAATATTCCTCGGGATAGCTTTGCTAGCAAGCAAACATTTTTTATTTGTTTTCTAGATTTAATTAAGTACTCAAATAGTTGATGCGGGAAAATAACGAGCTTTCTTTCCATGGAAACGTTAAATTCGTTTCTTTCTTTGGTAACGGGTATAAATTGTATTTTTAAAAATTTTAATTTTTTTTAATTTTTTTTTAAAATATTTTTTTTTATATTTTTAGATTATTTTAATGTGTTAATATAAAAATAATTTTTTTTATAAAAAAACTTTATTTTAATTTATTTTTAAATAAAAAATACTTTAAATCACCATTACCAATATAATTACAAACAAATCCCAGTTGGACTGTTCTTCGCCGCAGCAACGCTCACAAGGTAGGGGAAATAAGTATAAATTCGTGCCAATCAATCCACGCTCACACTGTTTATTTCTTGCATGTAATCCCAACTTTACTTAAAAAGATGCCATTTGACTTTATTCTTCCAATTAAAAGACATGCAAAGTACATGAACTACAATGAGTAATGGTACCCACAGGTAAAAAAAAGAGAGGATAGAAGTACAATTAGAATCCCCTAATGTACCCTTACTCAAATTAAAAAAGTTAGTTGAGAATATGGTAATAATTATAGTTTAAAATATTTTTAATTTAAAAATATATTAAAATAATATTTTTTATTTTTAAAAAATTATTTTTGACATCAACACATCAAAACAATCTAAAGACATAAAAAAATAAATTTTAAATAAAAAAAATATTTTTAAATTTTTTAAAAATACAGTTTCAACCATGTTCTCAAGTATTATCAGGTATAATGTGAAGATTGTTCGCTCGAAAATAAATTCTTTAATGAGTATGCTATTGAATTTTATAAGCCAGCAAAAAGTAATCACCTACAAGAGACAAAAGAGGAGAGATTAATGGAAAAAAGATTCTTTCATGAGTATGTTATTTTTAGGATTCTAAAGATATGAGAATATTATTTGATGGAAAAAAGATTTGTGTTGTATTTTGATTACAAAGCACTAAAATTTGTACATATGGTCAGAAAAGAACTAGTAATGATTTGCATACGAGAGGGTGACTTACCTTCAACAATTTATATTTAAAATTATACATAAAGGAGGGGCTTAAAATAAGATTATTAATACTTTAAGTATAAAGGAAACCTCGTCGGTTAGTTTATAGATTGAGCTTTTATTTTTATTTTATTTAGAAACATTTCAACTCTAAATTTTTGTTAGTAGGTTTTCTTTTAGATTTATATTAGGGGTGCAATGACATCTATATTCTATGTTGTAGGTTTGCCTCTAAATATGAACCTATAAAAATTAGTAATATAAATTCAACCCATGAATATCTGTAATATCTATAAAATATTTAACCCGACCTTATATATCTAACTTGTTTAGGTTTAAAAAAATTGAATGGATCGAGTTTATAATTTATAAAATATTAGAAGTTGAGTTGGATATAATTATGGATCCAGACTCAACCTAACTATATTCATGAACATCCTTAAAAAAAAACTATATTTGTGAAATCGCTAAAAAGCAAACATAAAATATAGGTTTATATGAGTTTGTCTATGGATTTCGTGCTTGGATTATCCTATACAAAGAGAATAGATCTTATGTTTGTTTTAGTTGATAAGTTTTCAAAGATGAAGTATTTTATTCTTTATAATAAGATAAATGATGTTTCTATAATTGCTAATCTTTTTTAAGGAAGTTGTTCGTTTTCATAGGTTTCTCAAACCATTACTTTTGATAGGGACGATAAATTGTTTAATTATACTTTATATATATATAGTAGACATGTACTTGATCTTAGACCGGTTTAGAAAAATAATATTGTCAGAAAGAAGATGACTGTGGATGCATAAGATGTACAAGAAGAGGTGATACAAAAATTATAGCAAACCAATGCTAGATATAATAAGACTATTGATAAACACTATACATCTCACCAAAATATTCAAGAAATGAGATACCATATATTAGATTGTTATATCATTTAGAACATTCACAGATTTTACAAGCGAATATGATACATAAATTACAGCAAACCAATACTATATACAAAGATTATATAGGGGATCATCTTGCTGTAATTAGTTGTCATTTTGTGCCCAAATTAGATACAAAGGGTATTCTTTTAGATTTTTTTTTATTCCTTAATTTTCTAATTAGTTTAACTATAACTTTAGGATTTATAAAATCCTCATTTCTTCAGTTTTGTTATACGCAAAATTAACTTTATTTAGAACCAGTAAGATTGACATCCAATGCCCATCGATTGAATGAAAGTGAGTTAATTTACAGCACTCGATCATTTGTGTAAAGATTTTCAAAAGTAGAGAGATATAAAATTATTAGATATTTATAAAATTATTTTACTTTGATCAGTTGATAGTTACCTTACAACGATTTGGGAAAGTTATAGTTTAATAGGTTAATAGTTTAAAGAAATTGACTTTTAATTAAAGCAAAACTTGACTCAATTCTGTAATTAACAAATTCTTAATTAAAATTAAAAGTTATTTCCAATCAAATGATTTTTTAAAATAAAAAATTAAAAAATAACTAAGATTAATTACAAGAGTTGCGCGCTCATAAGAAATATTCAGATACCAAACCGTTTACTTGTTCCTACAGACCAAACCGTTGTGAATTGAATCCCTCTACCGCACTAGATTTTACCATATTGATTCTGAGTTGGAATTTCAATTATTTGCGTGAGGCTATCTCAAAATATATATATATATCAAAACGGCTGGCTGCATCGATTGCTTGCTCATCAGAAATATTCAGAGATCAATTTTCATTGAATATTTGTGACCCCCTGCAGACGCACACAGCATGCAGCTTCAATGATCTGAAGAAGCTCCCTCCAGTTAATTTCCATCATCTTGGAAGTTCCAGGGTGATTGTTCATCCAATGCATGTGCATACCTTTCTTGGTAATTATTACTTTCTGGGCCTTCCTTTATATCCGAATAGAAAGCAGCTGATCAATTGTCCCAGGCCAACCTCAATTACAGTTTGTTCGTTTTCTTCAATCTCAAGATTTAGCTTCTTTTTCTAATGGGTAATTAAGGATTTTATCAGGCGAACTTTTTAAATGTTGAGTTAAATTCATCTCCATGATCCAAAAAAAAAAAAAAAAAAAACACACCGCCAAACTAAGGACTCGTGTAAATTTCGTTTTTTTATTGACTGAAGTTTTGCCGTCGTTTTCCACCGGTATCCAACTACCATGTGATGCCACAAAGGATGATGCTGCACAGAACCGTGTTTACATCTTGTTGTCATTTCTGAACAGCGACTGGACTAGCATGTGTGTATGTGTTCTGTCGTTTCTTAAATAGCTATTTCTCAAACAACCTTCTCGCCATTAAGAAGCATGGAAGATGAACTACAAAATGTGGCCATGCTCGTTTTCATGATAAAACACGTCAGTTAACTGGTGATATATATTTCTAGCCTCATCGGAGACACGTAGTTCCCCTGTGCCTGTTGATTTGTCAAAACAAATTTAAAATCTCCTGTACCTGTTGATTTGTCAAAGCAATTTTAAAATCTCCTGTACCTGTGATCCAACCAAGTGTTCTCATCCGATCAAACTTGGCTCCCTGACTTCCTTTTTTCTTCCTTGTTTGGTACGGAGTTGTCTCACGACATTAATGCATCCTATTGGTCGTTGCAGTTTTTAGTTTTTAAATCCTCATTGCCTATCAGATACTTTCTTTTTTTTTGGGAGATTGTACGTTGTCTTACAATCAGTTCACTCCATTATTGAAGCATTATGAATCTTAGTATCTTACTGGCCCAAGCTGGATCACGGGAAACAAGAATAAAGCACAAGAAATGGATTTGTGCAAGGCAATTTCTATATCTACTTAAAAATTATACTATGCTGTAGTGTATTCAGGTTTACAAGATACGTATACGATGCATTAAGTAAAATAAATCAACATTTCGTAATCGTTAAGAGACAGTTTTGATACAATATAAATAATATTTTTTCCCTTTTTTAAGATAAAATATATGTTTTTCGTCGAAATTATGCTATACCATTTGTAACGGAATATTCAGGTTTTTATAAGTTCCAACACAACAAATTAATGGATGTACTTACGGATTCATACCCATTTACGTGGCTTGTTATACAAGTTGAATATTAATTCTTTTGCCTTATAAGGTGCGTGGGACACTTTTTTTTGGACGAAAGTTGAAATTTATTCGCAATTCTTGTCGATAATTAATCATGTTCTAAACACAATCACAAAATTGATTTACAACCATGTAATATTTTTTCAATGTAAAAGCTATATTTTTTATTGGTATAAATATCACCGATAAATTTACTAATAAAAATTATATGTCACCGGTGATTGTTCATCGATAATTTTGGAACCGTCAATAATTCAATCGGTGATTTAAATGTCAATGAATAAACCAACAGAATATTAGTGTTAGTGATAAAAATAGGCGTTGATCAAGGATAGACCTTGAAAGAACACCAAATAAGATTGTAATTAATTCTAAAATAACCCCGAACAAAACCTCTAATAAATTACGACCATGCTTAATTGTTTTTTGAAACATAATTAAAATCATTTCGTTGAAATTTTTTCAATGATACTACTGGATTAATTAAAAATAAAACTTTGTTATGACTATCATGAATTATTTTTTCTTAATCATTTTGTCTTCATAAAACTTTAAATTGACCTTCTAAACATATTAATTAAATACAGAGATAATTATTGAAACAATCATTATCTGAATAACAGTTATCTTCGACTGCTATTCTCAATAACGATCCAATACCTCTTAATCATTTAAAAGACAAGCTCCTCATCATATAAAAAAGAACAATTTATCATACAAATACATGGGTAATCTACTCCACCTTTGATTTGTATCCCTGAATCCTATTCATCCATGTAAAGGTTCACTTCATCGATTATTATTTGAAAAGCACCTAAATTAGTATCGAGCAAGACAAGGGAAAGTAGTAAAGAACTACAAATATAATTGCTAGGTAATGAGGTTGTTTTTTTAGTTAAAATTTAATTTTTTTTGTTTCAAATTTTTTTATATAATAATTTTAGAATGTTTTGATATGCTGATATCAAAAATAAATTTTAAAAACTTAACAATATACATTTTAATATATTTTTAAATAAAAAACACTTTAAAAATCAACTCGTGGCATCCTACAAACACCCCTAATTTGTTACTTGCAACAACTAATGTTACCCAGGCTTTGCAATAACCAATTGTGGAGCACGGGAATATGCAACAAATGCCTTCACAAGGAAACAAAGAGGCCGAACTATAACCACAAGAAGCCTCTCTTTATTAGCAAGAGGGTTACTGTCTAAAGTAGCAACAAGGGGAAACTGTAAAATCCATTCAAAACTCAAAATACAATCATATAACAAAACTGCTACTATAAACAACAGTAGATGCCAAACTCTCTCTTACAATACCCACTTTGGTACTCTGGCAAGAGATAGCCCTAAAATTGCCTTCATACAAAAACAAAGGCCACAATAGTACACAACCATATTAAGAATTCTTTTTACCTGAACTAGAACAAGCTCAAAGACAGTACATAGAGATAGCATACTTAGATAGCAACTACCATTTACATTTTGCACTAAGAAAACATCCAGAGATACAAAGAGCAAATGTTTCTCCAAATTAATAATCATCCGTCCCTAATTCAGATTGGTAACAGAAATGATACTTAATTAGCAAGAACCTCCCAAATTAACTCAGGATCATAAGATGGCATTCTTGCAAGGGAACAGCCTTCGAATTCCGAATCTTGCGGCACCATTACAGGACAATCTGTAGACACAGAAGGAGAAGAACTCTCACACTTCCAAAGCGCCTCTTCAGAAACAGCCGGCGACACCAATTCACTACAACCCCAATTATTGCCCGAAAGCAAAGGCGGCGGCGGCGGCGACGACGACGACGACGACGACGGTGATGGTGTTGATGAATTTGAATCTACCTTCACTGGTTTTTGACTTTCTGTGCTTTTACCATTAACATTGCTCTTCTTTCCTGCATTCTTTTTAGCCCTCTCTTTTTTAACCTTCTGACAAATTGCTTGAATCTTGGCATCTACGGTACTCTTCAAAACATCCAATCTAGTACAATCTTTAAATCCTAGCTCAGTAGGATCTTTTAGATTTGGAAAATTCAATCTTGCATATTCACCTCTAAGTTTATAAGCTGCACGATCATAAGCATAAGCTGCAGCTTCTGCTGTGTCATACGTACCTAACCAGACTCTCATTCTGTTTTGAGGGAGTCTAATTTCAGCAACCCATTTGCCCCAATGCCTCTGCCTGACTCCTCTGTATAGTTTCTTCTTGATCGGAGCCAAATAATTGCTGGTGTGCCCAGGGTTTTGAAGAGGGTTTGTTAGCCAATTGTGAGAAAAGGAAGTGTTTGTTCTGTTTTCTTCACTGAATTTTTGCAATAGATCTCTCTGGCGGAGATAGACTGAAGAGCCTAAAGGCTCAAAAGCTGGACTAGTAAGAGTACTTGCTGCTTGGCAATACGAGAAAATTGAATCCAAAGTGTTGGTCCCTCCTGCCAATATAAGTTGTGACAGTGAGGAACCAATATCAGTTGTGTTGTTAAATGCAAAAGAAAAGTTGTTTTCTTGCATTCTTTCCATGATTATCTGAAACTTTTAGAACGGAAAACAGAGAGAAAATAAAAGACAAGTAAAATGGGCACTAAAAACCGTCCCTTTTCCTTCAAAATATTGGTTTTCAAAAGAAAAATGAGATCATAGTAAAAAAGAAACGGTCTTGCTAGAAAACAATGAAGGGGTTTTGAGAGATGAAGAGAAAGCTTAAGGCTTGAGCTTTAATGGGCAAACGGAATAGTAAAGTGTTTGATGAAGAGCAGATTGGCGATGGTGAAACAAAAGTAATTCGGCTTTGAGAGAAGAAGAGGGCGTCGGATTTTTTTGGGGGAAGTATTTCAAAGAAGGTTTTTGGGTTAGAGTGGTTTGTGGTTGGGTCCAAGTTGGTGTATTTATAGCTGCAGAGCAAAGTTGAGGGCTTTCCTTGGCCTTACCGTATTTTACAGCTATGAAATTCCTCATATTTTGAAATTTTAGTCCAAGTAAAGGTTGGCCTATGCCGTAATGACAATAATGCACTCATGGTATTGACAAAAACTAATGGGGCTAGGCAATCCACTATTTCAATTACCGTAGAAACAGACTCATTGACGCTGCGGGTTCCAGGAATGCTTCTTTTTTTTTTTTTTTTTCATTTGATCCTTTTATATTTATTTTATTCATGATTGATAAATGGACTATAATTTTTTGTTTCTTGAGAGATCAAAACTCAAGGGACTATAATTGATAAATGGAAAAAAATCAATCCCTTGGAGGAAAAAAAACAAAAAGCTACTGAATTCAAGAGAAAGAAAGAAAGAAAGAAAAAAAAGAAGAAGAAGAAAAACCGGTCGCTGACGCCACCACGGGGAGAAACAGCCACCACCACTATGAGAAATGAAAAAAATAATCTCTTAAAAGGAAGAAAAACAAAAGGCTGCAGAATTCAAAGGGAGAAGAGAAAAAAAAAAGAAAAAAAAAATAGAAGGAAAACTTATTGTCAGCACCACCACTGTAAGAAAAAAGATGCCACACATCGTAAAGTCGTGATATTTACATTAAATTGGGGTTGACCATGAGTGATTCGTCATGTCTCCGCCTCGAAGTTGAAACAATAAATATATAATGTTAATGTTAAAAATAATTTTAAAAAAATAAAATAAAAATTTATTTTGATTATTTTTAAGAAAAAAACACTTTAAACCGTCACCGTTACTATAATTCCAAACAGGCGTTAAAAACCTAAAAAAATTGACCTTTTTTTATATATAAAAAAAAATCTTCATTGATTTAACCAAAAAGTGAGACTAATTAAGTTTTTAAAATTTTTGTATACTACAAATATACAAATATATATGGTCAACAGGAGTTATGTAAGTTCTCCCCAAACTCCACTGGTTAGCTTATTGATTTATGGTACATTTAATGTTGGGGGTGACTTGTTCTCGGAGTACGAGAAAAGAAAAGAACCAAAAAAAAAAAAAAAAATAGTATAAGAGGCGTGTTCGACAATATTTAGACAAAACATCTAATTATTATTAGACAAAAGAAAAGAAAAGAAATTAATGAATAAACTTAACAATATCAACCGAGAAAGGAATTGTTGAAATCTAGGCTTTTAACTATCTCAAGCAAATACAAGGCAGTAAATAAACAAGGAATTATGTGTCAAAAGCACGTGAAGTTACTCTAGATCACCACTTGAGATTTTGTGGTGCGGCTTCAAATTGCATTCTATTTAAATGTGTTTTTGGTAAAATAGTCCAGCATGTATCTTGAAAATATTTTTTAATTAAAAATACATTACAATAATTTATTTATTTTTAATTTCAGTACATTAAAATTATTTAAAACATTTAAAAATTATTAATTTAACATTTTTTTCAAATAAAAAACAATTTTAAAAACAAAACATCACAATTTCAAATTGTAAAGTTCAAAATTACATGTGATCTCATTAGATGCCCACAAACCTATTATATGCTGGTGGATAGAAATTGATTTTTAAAATGCTTTTTACTTAGAAATACATCAAAATAATATATTTTTATATTTTTTAAAATTTATTTTAAATATTAACACATCAAAACAATTTAAAATTATAAAAATAAAAATTAATCCAAAGCTAAGAAAAATTCAAAATCTTTCCTTTCTATTTATTACACAGAAGTCAGAGCTTTCTGTGTATTTAAAAAGTCTTACACATTTAAAGCCTTCTCTGCCACGCGTCTTGGCTTTTCGCAGCGCGAAGACATTTTGCTTTTCTGTTTCTACTCGTGCCGGATAAATTGTCCTTAATTTTTTCGCCCTTTCTTTATATTCCAGTATACACTCTGCACTCCTATCCTAAGCTGCACTTCAAGCTCTGCTCGGCTTTGTAGCCGGCTAAGCTCTTTCCTTTTCTTCTCTCTCTCTCTCTTGACATGTTAGGAAGTAAAGAAAAAAAAATGAATTAAATGTTTGGAGAAGTTAAAAAAGAACGATCTTTTGCTCTCTTTTTCCCTATCATGATTCTATTTCTTAGTTATCAACTTTAAATTTAAAGCATGTGAGTAGAATTCTCGTAAATTCCTTGAATTGTTTTTATTTAAAGTGATCAGTATATGTTTGATTTGATTAGAGAATTAAATTTATTTATTTTTATATGTAAAAACTAGCATAAAAATAGCACATATCACAAAATGAGAGCAATAATGTATGATTCTAGTGTTGTAAGTGATTGGAATTTATTAAATTATCATGAGAATATCATATTGATATAATTAAGGGATGCTAAAAAAAAATTAGTCTCAATCAATTTACAATCTGGTCTAAGAATAATTACTTCATTAATTATCAAATAAAAGAATTATTTTCCTTTTTCCTCTTAAATAGCACTGCAGCAAAAATAATTAATAAACCAGTTGAGAAAAAAAAATAGAAAAATTGGTTATATATATATATATATATATATATATATATATATATATATATATATATATATATATATTACCTTGGATGTTTAGTAGCGCAATCTTAAAAAAAAATAAAGAGGTTCTGAATAAATAAATATAAAGATTATGCTGCTTGGTAATTCTTAAGGAGCGCAACCATTAAATGGTGCAAAATTTGAGACAAATGAATAAAATACCCATTTGTGTCAAAATGGGCACGAAATGAGGTAATTCAAAATTGGGAAGGTTGCGGCACACCCCACAGCGCAATCTTAATTTTTTTCTAATTTTTAGGAGTTGCACTACTCCTAGTAGTATAGAATTAAACTATTGAAAGGAGCACAATTTATTGAGTTTTAATTGATTGTGCTACTTAGCACAAACACACTGTGATATTTGTTTTTCTTAGTTGTAATAACTTATCAATTGTTTTTGTCTTTTAGTGGATCTACAAGTAATTTTGGATATTTGGTAATATGGTGTAAGATACTTTTTAAAAATATTATTTTGGTTATAAATACACTATAATAATTTGTTTTAATTTTTTTTATTAGTATATTAAAATCATTAAAAAAAATAAAAATATCAATTTGATATTTTTAAAAAATAAATTGAACTACAAGGACAAACACTAATCGAGAGCCTATTATATCTTGTATGGAGCTAGCATATGCTACCCTTTTTTCCCTTTGTCTCTCCTCGTGTGCACCTTTAGTTAATAACTACATATGTTGTAGGCGGCCCAAGAACTTGTTTTAACGTAAAAAAGTGTTAGGCTAAAAAAAATCTAATTTTCGCGTCATCAATTCAAGTGACACTTTAAATAATATGAAAAAACAACAACAATAATAAATAAACTAAAAAATAATGAAAAAATAAATAAAAAGAACTGTATATGAGTCTATATAAATTATCAAATAACCCAATACTAATCTACTAGGAGGAAAACCATAAAAAAAAGAGTAAGACTTCAAAAAAAAAAAAAAAAAAACATCAACTTAAAAAAAAACTAAGAAAACAAAGTGAACCTTCTTAAACCTAGTCTAATTTTAAAAACTCGTAACTCATTGAATCATGGACCAAACAAAATAATCAACTTGTTGTAACTCATTAGAAAAAATGATAAAATTTGAGAGAAAAACAACAGTTAAGGAAGATGAAATTTTAAAAAAAATCACAAGTAAAAGAAATAGTAAATAAAATAATGAGTACCAAATTTGAAAGATTAAAAAATCATAGAGGATGAAATTAAAAAAATATTTGTAATTTGATAGATTATTTATAGATTAAAAAATAATATGGTTGAAATTAAAAATAATTATATAGGGTTAACCCAATAGAATCAAACCCAAAAAATAAAAATAAAAGATTAAAAATAAGAAAAAAGGAAAAAAAAAAAAAACCAAACAAACCTAGACGACCCTCTTAACATAGTGTAATATCTAAAATTTATAACTTGTGAAATCTTGGACCGGGTTTAATAAAAAAACTTAACTATTAACAAATTTAATTTTAAAGTATGAAATCACATAAAAATATTAATAAAAGAAACTTGCAAAAAAAAAAGCAGCAAAAAAAAAAATGGGAATAAAATTTGACAGAAAAAAACCCGAGGATAATAAAATTTTAAAAATAAAATAAAAATGATCTCAATATTAAATCGTGTATAAATTGATGTAGAGTCTTCTTTTATAAGCACATGATACTGACATTAACAATTAATGCCGTGTAAAGAGATATCAACAATCAATATTAATGTTGTTTGTAAAGGTTTTCCTCCCACTTAGATATAAAAAAAGAAAAAACCTATAACCCCCGAAGAAAAGACAAAGAAACATTCAAAGTTATACATAGAATGCCATGTTTTGATGATTTTAGTGAGAAATTGAGCATTGAAATTTCCAGATTAAACTTATTCTCATGTTTGTGTCAATAACTTATTTTTACTTGCGTTTTTAATTTGGTTTATCAATTTTTATGTTGTTTGAATTAGTTCAATTAGTCCTTGTTCTCTAAATTTATCTCGTTTACCCAATAACTTTCTTTCGTTAAGTTTTGATATTAGTTATTCATGTATATGTAGCATTAAATATGTTTGATTTATAAAATAACTTTTATATTCACACAGCACCTATATCATCAAATAAATTATTTTGAAATAATATATTAAAAATAAATAGATTATGCCAACTGTAACTTACACGTCATGTTATTTAATAAAAAAACACTAAATAAACATGAAATAACAACAACAATAATAAAAAGATTCAACCTTTCTAAGGAAAATTTGTGGAAATCAATCTTGAAACAAAACCAAGACAAATTGGTAAAAAAGAAAAGTAACGGTTTTGTCATAGAGTTTTTATTAAATATTATTTTAATACATCTTTTAAGATACTTTATTTAGTGATATAAATCCTCCATAAATATATATATAAAAAATATTTAACAATATTGATACATAATTCAGTATGCATAGTTAGCATTGAGACTCAAGTTGAATGGGATATAAATACACAGCTAAACAAGCCGATATTAAGACACCAGCCATTTTAGTCATACTGGCTAGATATGGAAGCGTGAGAGACCACAAGAAACCGAGCCAAGGAGGTGCACAGATCGAATGAGGCTAGAAAGACCTTCCCTTCAGAAGGGTCGTCAGCTCAGAAAGCTACAGAATCTACATCCAAAATGGGACTATGGTGCATTAAAAACGTAAAGGTATGATCGAAAGACGAGTGATACAGAGCTATGAAGACAAAGCTCGTGAAAGGACACACATCTTCAAAGGCCACAAATAAAGTTATGTGCATGTGAACCAACCTAACCATTTCCCCCAAGTCAAATCCTCAATACTAACCCTGAAGATCCCTAATAATAACTCTGAATTATATAGTTTAATTGTTTAAATTTTAAATTTAAATTTTAAAAGTTACCCGTTCGAGTCCTATAAATTTTAGAACTACTAAAGATTTATATAATTATTAATTTCAGAATTCATAAAATTAATTGAGACACATGCAAATTAACTGAATATTCACATTAATTTATTTTTTAAAAAAGTTCTCAATAGTGTTCTCCTAATCTTCATGTTATGTACGGTACCTTTCCGTCCTTTTTAGATCTTCAATTCTTCCTTCTGCTACAAGTCGACGTTTGCCCTCACTTGCAACAACGCGCAAATCTAATTTATTAGACTTGTTAGGAATAGTTAGGTTTTACTTTTGAAAATATATGAAAATATTTTTAATTTTTTTATATATTAATAAATTAAAATTATAAAAAATACACTAGTTTAAAGTGTTATAACGGCGAGGTGATGATAGAAAAATGAAGGTAAATATAAAAGTAAAAAGGAGGTGATGGTAACAAAGTAATTGTGATGGTAAAAGTGATGGTTGTAGCAAGAACAATGATACTGGTTTGTTATAGTATGACGATGGCGATACCAACCAAATAGATTATGATGGATGAAATAGTTTATTAATATTATGAAACTGATTAATGTCTACAAAATATCTTACAAAATTCAATATGTTGAAAATACTTTAAACAAATGAACTAAGGTTAATTATAGTTGGTTATTTTCATATAAATATTTTTTACAAAACCAATATAAAAAAAAATCATAAAAATATTTTTATATGAAATATTTTATACAAAATAAATGCCCTTCAAAAAAGATTGAGAGGGATGGAAATCATCCTCCATGCATTATCTCCCATTAATTGAAAAAAAAAAAGAAGCAACGGGAGACATAAATTTAGCTTAGTGGAGAGGATGGAGAAAAAATGCGGAATGTTTAATGCCCAAATCTTTGATCTTTCTAATTTTAATTAATATATATATATTTCGTCCGGTGCAATTTTTATTTTTATTTTTATTTTTCCTCAAGACCGACACGAGTAGATCTAAAGGGCATTATAGTACTTTTAGTTTTATTTATGGTGAAAGAAAGTCACAAAGGAAGTAGAATGGGTCAAGGCAATTTACGTCCATAACTTTATTACATTTGACTTTCCAAAAAGTTGTGTTTTGTCAGTTTCTATAGACGTTCTAGACTTGGTCACACAAACACACAGCCAGCTGCAAACGGACGCCGACTATCCAAGTGGTCCTGTCTCCTGAGCCAGCCTCGTCACTATACTACGGGCCACGTGTCGGTGTGTCTTTTTTCTTAGTCCCCGAAAAGGCCAATTTTCTCTTTCCTAATTTCTCGTGATATTTTTTGATGCCCTACACCGAAGTCATTTTTTAGCTACAGATGCCATTCCACGTTGAGTCTATTGAAGTGTAACGTCACGACAACGTAAGTGAGATCGTGAACATTATTTGATACGCTTGAAGCCCCTTACAGGGTGGCTTCGAAGTGGGCCCAAGTTTGGTAGCAATGGCCCCCACAACGAGGCAGGTACAAATACCATGTCAGGCTCGTTTGTTTGCGAAAGTAGATTTTTTTGGAAAATAATTTTTATAAAAAAATATATTTTTAAAAATAAATTAAATTTTATATTTGACCGTGTTATAAAAAATAATTTGAAAAATATTTTTTAATATTTAACTATACTACAAAAATAAACTAAAAAATAACTTATTAATATTATTTTTCAAGTTTATTAAAAGAATAAGAATTAAAAATAACAGATGAAAAATTAAAGAGAATGAAAAAAAATATTTTAAATAAAATAAATAGTAATTAGAATAATAGAAACTAAATACGATAAATAAATAAAATTTATTTAAAAAAATAACAAGAGAAAAATAAATAATAATAAAAAAATAAATATTCCGTCAATTTTTATGAAAATTAAATCAAAATTTTCACTCTACTGTACTATTAACATTTGATTAGGATCGATGCTTTGAGTGATCAGTTCATGGTTAATAAGGCCCCACAAATTCTCATTAAAAAACCAAGTCACCCTTTCCTTTTCTTTCAACAGTAGAGAGACCCCCAACCGTATATTGCCTGGAGCACTCCTTTTCATTCTGCTTATTTGCTCTTTCTTACAATAAATTAATATTGTAAAAAAAATAATATTAATATTTGGTTAAAAAAAGATGATTATTGTAAAAAATTTAATTGTCTTGTTTATTTTCTTGGTAGGTAGCATAATTAAGCTAATTAAATCTTTTCTTTTAGTGGGATACACAATTAGAACAAGTGTACTCTTAAATTTCTTCCACGTGAATGGGATTAGTTAGATATCTCAAATAGTTGAAGGCTCGATAATAATCATTGCCAGCCTATCCCTCAAACTAGGCGTGATACCAGAGATTGATGAAATGGGATTGCCTTCGAGAACTTATGGCAGGTTTCAATCCATGCAAGATCGCACCGCCTCCTTCACACACAGGTGGCTTTGCATTCATTGATGAGACGTCTTTTTGCAAAGCAGAAACGTATAGATTATCAATAAAACTGTAGAAAAGTTTTTTGATGATACGGTGTCATTTTCAACCTATATATATATATACGGTCCCCCTCTCATCTTAGCTTTCGCTGGTGCTGTTTCATGTGCCAAGGCACGCATTTGGGGCCTACTGTACATGGCTTTGTCTTGTTTTGAGGCTGTGAAGAAAGAACAGAGACAATAATAATAGTGTTTCGTTCAGACCACAAGTTCATATTGTAGGGAATGATCATAAGTTCATAACATGCCTTCTGTGCAAACCCTAAAACAGATATTGATTCACTTAAATGCAGCTCATAATGACCTAAGGTCTTGAGAAGCAAAATTATTATTCTACAAAGCTGAAGTTAAAATATTAATTATGAAAAAAATGATGGGTTGTGCTGGTAAGAACTTAATTGTTGAGTTATAAAATAAATGGTTGAAAATTGATTTCATATAGGGGTACTTAACTTATTTCGATAATAAGTGGAGAATTATTTGAATTTAAGATAAAAAAACCTATTAATATCATAACTTATATGATTAAGATTTTTCAAATATAACTTTGAGGGGTAGCTCAACTGGTCAGGTCTTGGGTTTACTCCTCAATGATCACGAGTTGAGTCCTTTCAGGGCCACCGGAGGCTTACATGATCGTTAACTTCAGGGTCCGTGAAATTAATTGAGGTGTATGCAAGCTGATTCAGACACCCACATTAATAAAAAAAAAATTCTCAAACATAACCCACCATTTCTCCAATAACTTAAGAGAATTTTAACTCATTAAAATTGTTAAATCTACCTAAATAGATCCATATTGTAATCAATCATTTCAACACTCGGGTTGAGTACATTTCAACGCTGTGATGTTACCGTGGACAGTGGTGGAGCCACAATGGGTCAAAAGGCGGCAATTGTCCCCTTATTTTTTTTATATATATTATTTTAATGAGTTATTGCTACACGAAGGAAGGTTTTTATTGTTAACTGACTTGACATATGTTAATACACACACACACACAGCTACCCCAATTTTTTCCCTTTTCCCCTTTTGTTTTTTCTTTATCTTCCATTGTCTAATAAAGAAGGTTTTTTCGTTCAGCTGTCGTTCCCTGCCTCGCCAATCCTGCAAATTTCTTATTAATTAATTTTTTTTGTCTTTTACTTTATACTTTAAGTAAATTTTCTTCATCTTTTCTATTTGTTTCATTATCTAATTTTAGTTTTATTCTTTTATAATTAGTTATTAAAAATATTAGGATTTATGATAATTTAGAGGTTTTGATATGAATATATTCAAATATGTTCAAAATAAATGTTTAAATCTGCTAATTTAATCAATTAAGTGTTTCTTTTCTTATTATAAAAAAATAAATTAATATTCATGCAAAATCACTATTCTTGACATCTCTTGCATTGACAGAGTAGTATATTGAAATTTAATATTTTCACATGATTTGTTTGTAAGTAAAATATCAAGTAGAAAGCATGTTTTTCAAGCATTGTTCCTCTTACACATACACTAGGCATTGTTCCTTAATTAAATGTCTAGAAATGATTAAGTATAATTTAATCAACATATTTATTATATGCATATAGATATGAATTGAAATATGTTTTGATTTTGATGAATTGACGTGTATTTTGTTATTAATTTCATATGAAAGATTTAGAATTATTATGTAACTCAACTGATTTTTATTTAACAGTGAATTATTGTGTAGTTGTGTTAATTATTATGTAGACACTAATGATGATAAAAAAAATTCAGCAGGTTTATATTAAATTAACATGTCACTAGACAAGTATTTCAAGCGTAAATTCCTTGAGAATGAAGAGTCAATCAAAGCTATATAATATGATATTTGTTAATAATTTGCCCCCATATTTAAAAAAGTCTGACTCCACCACTGACCGTGGAGAGTACTTCAAATAGTGTATATTGCAATGGAAAACCAATTTGCTGCCTTGTACGAATCATTAATGCCCTTATTTCCTTCCTCTTTGAATCTCTGGTATGAAATGGGAAATAATTCGTGCGATTATCGAATTGTAGAAAACTCAAGTGAACATTATGCTTCTGTGTCTCGCAACAATATATTGTTATCCATAGGCTACTTAATGCATCCATAAAGGTCAAACATGGCAGTAGATTGAAACAAGAGAACGGGTGTGACTCGTGTCTCCCCAGACCCCACCTTTTTCATTTCATTAAGTTGTCTTTGTCATCTGGGAATATTTTGAGTTTTTTTGTTGTATTATTCATGAGGTATGTTTTCAACTTCATTTGATTTCATTTGGGATTGTGAGGATTTATTGTGAAGAGATCAAGCTATTGCAATCAATACGTCTCATAATGTACTCCATATGATAAGGTGGTTCTAATGTGAAAGATGATTCTAAAAGGTCAAGTTTAGTCGGTAAAATAGCTGCATGAATACAATTAGCAAGATAATATAAAAAGAAGAGTGTTGGCCAGCATAGCATGGAGTGTTGTATTTATCAGAATAAATAGGCATACAACGTAGTAAATAAAAGTAAAACAATTGGAGTAAAATAAAGAGCTAAACATGGTGATTTGAATGATATAAAGATAATAAACCTACCACCAAATTAATCGTTTCCAAGAAACTAAAATTAGGTTTTGAATTGAGCTTTGTCACAATTAATGATAATTTATATTAAGATACCAAGATTATAATAAATAACCAAACCCCCACCCACCAATTATAAATTAAGAAACGCAAACCATAAGTATAAAAGACATCACGAAGATTGGTTAATTCTTCAATAAATCAGAATAGTTAAATGAAGAACCAAAAAGTATTAATAAAACATCACATACACAATAAATCAAAGTATGTCCCAGAAAAACCTAAATATAATGTAAGTGACCCTATTTATAATAAGTAAAACATTATTAAAAATGCTAAAAAAATAATAAAAAATTTCTAAATAGAACATGAAAAATAATCATAAATTAATTAGGAAACTAATATAACTATTGCATAGTAGCTTTTAGATTTTATATTAAGACTTTTTCTAATTAGCTTGAAATTTTAACCCACTATAAAAAAAGACCTCAAGAAATATTTGGTAAAGTTTTAGTCAAATCCAATAGTCAGATAAAAAATTATATTTATTAGAGTAAAATTATGTATTAGAAAAAAAATAAATCTCTAATTATCGAAATTAATTTCCCCCAATATTTAGCTTTGATGTGACAATCTTTTCTCTTCTAAAATTCAGCCTCAAGTACTTCCCTTTCTTTCTTTTCACAGTTCTTTTATTTTGATAATTATATATATAAATCATATCATAAAGTTCAATATAATATAAAGCTCAATATAATATTATAACTCAACCACATTATCCATCTCTTTATTCAATATATTCAAAAACCTTTTGATTGTAGCTTCTTTATCCTCCAAAGTATAAAGACTTTTCTCAACCTATCTATAGAGTAATATTCAATATCTCTGATTCTCCTTCACTATGAAATTAGTACCAGTAACAGTTATTGTCTAAAGAAAATTTATTGATACAAAATTAGTTGGTGGAGGTATGCGGGTAGTGCAAAAATATTGGATAGTTGAAAATTAGAATAGCTAATTTGTAAAGAAATAGAGCTAGTACTTTTAATTAACATAATTGTACCATTTTCTATAGTGAAAGTCTGTTCCATTTAAGGGCAACAAATGAGTGCGATTTTTATCATCCAAAAACGTTGTCTATGTACACCACACTTGGTGCTCAAATTGTGTATTAAACTCAGCTAGCATTCCTGCAAGCTAGGTTAGTGGATAATGATATATGGTAGCATAACTATCTAGGTGGTGGTCCAGTGATAAGAGCTTGGGACCAAGAGGTTTGCTTCCTCTGTGGTCTCAGGTTCGAGCCCTGTGGTTGCTCATATGATGGCCACTGGAGGCTTACATGGTCGTTAACTTCAGGGCCCGTGGGATTAGTCGAGATGCGTGTAAGCTGGCCCGGACACCCACGTTAAACTATATATATATATATGATAGCACTCTATAGCAATTTGACCTACTCTCATGGATTTGACATGGGTTGATTGCCTTTGGAGGTCTGAATTGAAGTTGATCGAAGAGATGAAGAACCAGGGGCACGACCATTTAGGGATGATTATTTTCGGTTTAGTCCGGTTTTTACCTATAAAAATAAGTAAATTAAAATTTTGTAAAATATAAAAAATAAAACCAAAACCGAATCGAAACCAGTTCCAACTGACCGGTTTCGGTTTGGTTCGATTCGATTATGTTATATAAAAAACCAAAACCCAACCGATAGATTTCGGTTCGGTTCGGTTCTGTTCGGTTATTTCTAGTTCGATTTGGTTTATTTTTAACTAAACCAATTCGGTCCGGTTGAGGTTTTTCGATTTCAGACTTATGAAATTGAAACCGAACTAAACTTAATATTTTTTAAAATATTTTAATCGGTTTAATCGAGTTTTTTCATGGTTTGATTTTTTGATTTTTTTTGATTTTTTTGATTTTTTTTCTCACCTCTCACTCTTAGGACCATTGATGGGAACATCTATTTCAGATGGACAAGATGGTCGAGCGATAACAAGAACCAATGGACTTTTCTTTTGTCCAAATGAAGGCTTCTTGTTGATAGCAAAAGCAAAAGTGGTATTAAAGACCACTGTGCTATGCCGACTTTCAAAAAGAGCTTCATGCCTCAACAGCTCAACATTAAAATCTTCAATGGTAAAGTTTTTATTCTTGGAAGCAAAATTATAAGATGTAATAAAGGGGTTAAAATCCTAGCTCGGACCACCAAGAAGACAAGAGATCAAATTAATCTTGATTATCAGCAGGCTTCCCTGCAGCAGCCAATATATAGATTTGGCACTCTTTAAATAGGCAAAACAATTATGAGACCTCTAAGTAATGGTCTATAATAGGCACTTCATGTGAACAATGCGAGAACGAGATTGAAAGGAAAACAGTGTTTTAAGAGCAGTCCACACTTGTTTCGAAGTGTTTAAACCATACACAGAAGCCACAAGATTTGGAATGATGGAGGGAAAGAGAATACCCAATAGAGCTTGATCTTTCTTATACCAGGTTGTATAAGAAGGATTGGGAGAATTATCAATATTAAGTTTCTCAAGAATTGATTCAGGTCCTTCCATGAACCTAAAAAGATCATTGTTGTGAAAGAATGAAAGAAACTGAGATTATCAGCCCAAATAATTTAGGCCATCAAGCTTAAAAGATACTGACAAGTAGGGATGAGAAAGGTTGAGAGTGGATTGGTGCTTTTGACATCAATGGAAGAGAAAGAAGTTGATATGGTGTCAAAGTGTGATCTAGGAAGTATAACGTGAGTTATTTTTAATTTTAATACCAAGTAACATAATGAAAAAAAGTAAGAGTTTTGTCCATCATAACATGGATAATATTTGTATTCATCAAAATAAATAGGCATACAACGTAGCAAATGAGAGTAAAATAAGGATACAGTGTAGCTTAATTGGTTAGGTTTTGAGTTTGTTTTTTAAAGATTACTTATTCGAGTCCCACAAAACTCATGGTCACTGGAAGCTTACATCATCGTTAACTTCAGGACCCATAAGATTTATCGAGATGCATACAAGTTGACCCGGACACCTACGTTAATAATAATAATAATAAAAGAATAAAATAAGGAGCTAAACATGAACTATACAGTACTTGAGAACATATACTTTTCAGTATAGATTTACATAATTGGAATTAACTAAGCTGTATCGGAACCATAAAAGACTTTTCAACTGGTTGCTGAGTGAATTCTGCAGCAGGATATTCTGTAGGTGATAGTTAAGAAAATTATACAGTACTTTGAGACTGGAGGGACAAATACAATTTTGTAGAAGATAACACATCTTTTATTGTTTATCAAGTAATTACACCCATGAGTGTTTATTTAGTTGTACATTTGCCCTCTCGAAGAAGGCATGACTTGAGCTTTTATTATTTCATGGAAACTTTTGAGAAAAACATGCTTAGCTGGTTAATCACTAAACTAAAAAAAAAAAAATCATACAAGAATAAAGTTTATGGATCATTTGCTATTTCCATTTTTTGTTTTTTGTTTTCAAGTTGTATTTTTTAAACAAAAACAGTAAACTTTTTTTATGGATTTTTTTTTTAAAAGCAACACATATAATTATTATAATTACAATAAATTCAGTGTTGGACACTGCATTTCGGAACTGTTTTTGAAAAAATTTAAATTTATCTTTTTATTTATTTTTTTGCTTTAAATTAATATGTTTTTTATGTTTTCAGATTATTTGGATGTGGTAATGTTAAAAATAATTTTTTAAAAATAAAAAATATTATTTTAATATGTTTTGAAATAAAAATTACTTTAAAAAATAATTACTACCACACTTTCAAACACCCCAGTATTATTAGTAGCTGCATGTCAACCTAATTCTAAAGAGAAATTCATTTCCTAGCAGCGAATAAAAAAAAAAATTATAGACTCATGACATCTAACTAACTGGTTGTTTTTATTCAGTGATGATGACAACTATTTGTCAAGGTCTTATTTTGTATTTTGATATAATTTTATTTTTGAAAACATTTTTTAAAAAACATTTTAGCTTTAAATTATTAATTTTTATTTTTAGATTGTTTTGATGTGCTAATATTAAAAATAAATTTTAAAAATAAAAAATAAAATTATTTTAATACATTTCCAAACAAAAAATAATTTAAAAATTAGTTTTTATTACACTCCCGAACAAGTAATAAATGGATTAAATTATAAAATTAAATTCTTAACATAAATCAACAGGGTTAAGATTTCATTTCAACAAGTCGTACAAATTTAGACCAAGTATTACCTTTGAAAATTTCAGACTTTTGGCACCCATCCAATAATATATCCATGATAACAACCTTTCCTTAAGCAGGCTTGATCCCTGAAATTAATTTCTTCTTTGTTCATAAATAGCCAAGACTTCTATTTGCAACTTGTTGTGCTAGTATAAAACCCTCAAAACAGGGTAAGCTGACTTGAGTGCAACGTGACCGACGTGCACCGCCGACGCCACTTGGACATTGCCGTGCAGCTCATTGATTGAGACAAGGTGCTTATGGTTTTAATTAGCTCATTTAATGTTTTTGCCAATTTGTAGGTGAATTGACACTATTTTCACTCCTCTAGTCAACCCTCGTGTGGCTTGCGAGCGTGAAAAACCATGTCACCGTGAAGAGGATAACATACCGTGTTCAGTCATAGCATGCTTTGGTGGGGTTAGGTTAGCCTAGCCTAGCCTGCACCCATCGGGTTTGTAGACTATCTGCTTAACCCCCAACCGAAAAGGGGTTTAAATTGACCTCCACTATAACAGAGGTGGCTTATAATGAGACCCGAATGTGGACTAGCTCTCAGACCTCGTCGCTCTAAGCCCAGCACTGCTGGAAATGGGCCATTATCTATCCTGATTTCATATCTGAAACGAGCCTTCCTTTTTGCTCGAAGGTTATGGGCTCCCGAACAAGAAGACATGGTGAAAGCAATCTGCCAGCTTCAAAACCCTAGTTCAGAATATGTTTTTCCTTGCTAAGCGATATAGAGTACAGCAAATATGCTCTTCCCAGCAAGCCATCACGTCTCAAAAATGGGCTCCTTCTAGTTTGGATGGGGAAGTCTGTTAGGAGAGCTAGGAATTCAGACTCAGAGGTAAATATCAAATTGCAAAAATAGGCATTGGGCTCCTCACATCTCTTACTAAAAACATAAGCATCTGGGCATTCACATCCGTTTGTTGGCATTAATTTGTTCACCAGGTGAATATTAAGAAACAATGGTATTTCTTCTTCTTCTTGGGCGGCATGGTGGCAAGGCTTATTATGTAGCCACTAGATTTATAGCAGTTCTCAACGGACCAAAAAAGCAGAGAGAGTTCTCAACGGACCAATATATGCAGCCATTATATTGACAGCTTTCTCTATCAAAATTAAACCTTCCATTGATAAGATTATTCAAACACCCTTGTAAATTTTTCTTATCGCACATCAAGATATTTTATGTCTATCCATTTGCATTTTCTGATATGACATTTTTTACTTTAGGAGTACAAAAACATTCACTGAGTTTTATATAAAAAGTACGTGTTTTACAAAGATTATATATCTATAATATTAATTATACTCTCTATGCAATTAGATTTGATAATATGTATGCTATACAATTTTGCATATAATGTAATTTAGAAATATAATATCGTAATAATTTATATTCAAAACGTACGATGAAATGCTGTTAAATTTAAAAGACTTCAAAATAAATTCTTAATAAAAAAAATCAAATGGATTAATGGTACTAATTAAGTGAGAATTAGATTTCGAGTTATATATATATATATATATATATATATAATGGAGTCTTAAAGATACAAAAATATTTTAATTGATTTTTTGGGTAAAAATATAAAGGAATTTTGACAATTATCCCAAAAATCTTGATTTCTAGCAGCTCCTCTAGAATTCTAAGTTAGATATAACCGTATGGTTCAAAGAGTTTCATACCAATCTCAAGAGATCGATACGGTGATTGAGGAGATTGGTTTTTTTTTTTTTTTAAATACTGAAACCATTATCTAACAAAATATGAATGCATTATAGAGATTATCCGAGAGTAAATTCATTTTGATTGGTATGAAAACTAACTCGAAGATAAGATTTTCTTACGGTCATCAGAGTGAAACATAAATCATAAAAACGGTCTGCGACTCAACTCCCGGGGGCACAAAACGGTGCGTGTTGCATCTACGTCCAAAACAATAGAGGGAAGTGAAAGAGTCAACTGTCAAACCGAAGAAACCAAGAAACTTAAGTTCAACCGCTTCGTACCTCGTATCTATTTCAACTGCTAACCCCTACAAAACAAACGGAACTCTTCTTTGCTTGGGAGCTCAGCTCCATGAGAATCGGAGTTTGTTTCGTGAAAGATTCAAGCAGCAAAATCTTACAAAATAGATGCAAACAACTGTCAAATCATAGGTTAGCAAATACTCCATCCTTGATTAAACTCTTTGCTTTTATTGTTCTTTTTTCTTAAAGACGCTGATGTAAAAATCTGAAACTTTTTTTTTTTTTGCCTGAACTCTGTGAACAGTGTCAATTTATAGTGTAGCAAACTGGGATTATCTCAAAACATGAAAACAAATCAAGTTCGGTTTCTGGGTCTGATTCTAGTACTACTTGCAGTTGTTGTTTGCTCTCTTGCTGATTCGAAGGTAACTTAAAAAAGAATTAAACTGGACTTTTGACGGGTATCTATTGTTAATTATGTCAGTGATTTAGATTAATTGATTATGGATTTGGTTGAACTAGGAAAGTGCAGGCACTGGTTTAGATCCGAAATCGGATGCTACCACTAATGCTTCAAAAGAAGCAGGAGGGTCAAACTTAAAATCCAATTCAACTGAGGATGATAAAGGAAAGGGAAAGGGAGGTCAAGTTGATAAATCTAAGGAGGATAAAGCTGATGATTTGAATAATATTAAGATGGATAGCCAATCTGGGTCCAAAGATAATGAAAATGCGAAGGAGGATAAGGGTAATTCAAGTGAGGAATTTCAAGCAAAGGAGGGTGATCATAATAAAAAGAAGGGTTTGAGTGGTGGGGAAGAATCCAAGGATTTCCCTGAAGAGAAGAACGATGAAAGGGATACTCAATCAAGGAAGGAGGGTCCTCATGTTGAAGAATGCGATCCATCTAATAAGTGCACGGACGAGGAAAACAAGTTGGTTGCTTGTTTAAGAGTCCCGGGAAATGGTATGCATTTCGTCTAATTGGTACTGACATGTTTCATCTTGGTTTCGATAATGCTACACTTTTTGGTGTTCACAGACAACCTTTCTGATGCCTGCTTTTATATGTGTATGAAGTATTGAAGTTGACTTCATTAACTGGCCCTTTTCTGTTAATGAATTTTGTGATCCTTGTTTGAAATCTCATTGTTAGCTACTCTTTCTATGAAGAGTTTGTTCAATTGTTTTGCAGCCAAATTTGTGAGAATGTTTGAGGGAATCCACTTGAAATCTTCTAGTGTGATTTGAGGATGAAGGTTGTAAATTTTGCATGTTCTTGATTCCGAAAAAATTGGACTCCTTAAGTAAATTTTATCTGTGCCAATCCTTTTTTCGGTTTTTCACCAAAATGAGGGTTTTCATTACAACTTAAATCAACTAAATTAAATAACCCTTGGAATGTCTAGACGATACGAGTCTTGGTAGAACTTGCTGTTATGCTTCTAGTAAAATTTCTATATGCAGTATGGGAATTATCATTTTGGACATAATGAAAATAGAAAACGGAAAGCTGCTTTTAGTAGAATTTCGATGTGCAGTATGGGAATTATCATTCTGGACAACCTTCTGTCATGAGACTGAAGAATGTTTTGTTTATTGCTTGTTGGTGTTGAAATATCTGGATTGACTTCTGTTCTATTTCCAGAATCTCCAGATCTTTCACTGTTGATTCAGAACAAGGGGAAAGGCCCGCTTAATGTTACAATTTCTGCTCCAGATTTTGTTCACCTGGAGAAAACAAAGATTCAACTCCAAGAAAAAGATAACAAAAAGGTATTTATGACTGATACCAAATCGTTATTGAAAAGATTACGGAGGAGCATCAATTTCTGCCCCACTTTTGAAGCTGAACTAATACTGAGGATTATTTTTCCTTTTCGTATCATGATTTTTTGTTGTCTTCTGGTTCATTTTCTACAGAACTGTCGTAGATTAAGACTATCTTGCTTTTCTAGATATCAATCTTGGAGGGATTGATCTCTTCTATAAGAATCTAAATGAGGAAATATGATGATAAGAATCTAAATAATGAAAGGTGATGAGGTAGAAATTATTAAAATCTAATGTAGCTCACAGCTCCATTGTAACTTGATAGCATGGGGACGTCTATTCATGTTGGTAAACTGGAACTGAAGTGGCAACCTCATTGATTGTTGATAGAACAGGGAATGCGATGCCAAGGGGATCCTCTCCCAACATAAACTCTGATTATTCGTTTACAAGTATATTCAACCCTTCAAGCCATAGAACTACATTTTGGGTTTAAACCAGGAGAAAGAATTAGCAATTCATTAGGTATTCAGTCTTGTTGCGATGTCATGTAAGACTTGAAAACAACTGAGTTGAGAATGAAGTTTTTGATCTGCATGAACAATGTGTTGCTTTGTTATTGTAATTTATCCAGCATGGAAGACCTGCCTTCTAAAGGCGTGTGAATGCTTCTGTGACCAACCAACTAAAATTAAGGGTTTCTGTGCTTTGAGCATGCCTTGCTAATTTGGTAATGGTCCACGTTTCCTGCACAAAGATTTTTCATGTAATATTTGATAATTTTCAGTCAAATAGGTAATCTAAAAATTTCTGTGCTTTGAATACGATCTGCATTTCTGCCTTGTTTCCTAGATATGAAAAATATCTGATAATCTCCCCGTTGAAATTATTTTGAATTTATCTACTGTCTTTTGGTTGACGCTGCTGTTCAGGTGAAGGTTTCCATCACTGGTGGAGGAAGTGAAAACCTGATTGTTTTGACGGCTGGTAAAGGTCAGTGCAAGCTTGATATAAAGGATACGATTGCCCACTATTTGGGCAAGGAGCTTCACAAGTCCCACGAGTCTGCTGATATAATAAACTCCATGTCACGAACCTCCACCATTGCTGTTTTATCCTTTGCTGCACTGCTGATCCTGGCATCAGGTTGGATGTGCATCAGCTTCCGAAGGAAGCACCTTTCCTACAATAACCCTCGATATCAGAGGCTAGAGATGGAGCTGCCGGTGTCAGGTGGGGGGAAAACAGAGTCCAAAACTAATGATGGATGGGATAATAATTGGGGTGATGATTGGGATGATGAGGAGGCACCTAAGACGCCCTCGCTACCTGTTACTCCAAGCCTTTCATCTAAAGGCCTTGCTTCGCGACGGTTGAGTAAGGATGGGTGGAAAGATTAGCTGCCTAGGTTGACGTAAACGTTTTACAGGGGAAAATTCTTAGTTCATGCAGTTTCTTTTCATCAATTTTTGTTTCCTGATTTGTTCTTTGGCAACCTCTTCATTTTCTTTTCCCCAGTGGACACACAAACTTCAAGAAAGTTACACGCCTGATTGTTTAGTTTATTATAACAAAATCATATATATATATATATAAAATTAGAGCAAAAGTTATTTGTAATAAGCCTTTTAAAATATAACAACATTATCTTAGTTTAGATATATTTCTAAATAAAGTAAAAAGTAGATAGACTCAATAATCTTTTAACAAAATAAATTTAAGCTCTAGATTTGAAAGGTATTTAAAAACTTAAGAAATGAGAAGGAAAACATTAAAATTGAGGTAAGGCAGGGTATGAAAAACTGGGAAAAATATTGTCTTGAACTCTCCCTTCACTTTATTTTTTATTTGTTTGTAGTTGATTTTGAAAGTTAAACAATTGAAGAATTAATTTTGGTATTACCCAGCATTAATTTCAACATCATTAACTTTTGATTAATTACCATAAATCCATAATAGAACCTATATTTTGAGTTGAATAAACCTACTAAGGTTTTGATGAAAAAATATTGAAAAAACTTATCAGAATTTTCCTTTCATGGGTTGGACAAAACAGTGAATTCGATTGGAAGAAATAATTCTTCATTGACTAAATCTAAGTTGCTAAAAAATATTTTTTTGTGGCTTAGAAAATTATTTTACAATGAACCCAAATAGAGCCTAAAGCCCTATCTCGAGTATGAGCTGGGCCAGCACACACATGTGGCTTTACACCTAAAACTCACTTTGCTTATGTCCTTTCTTCTCTAAAAACTTGGGTGTCTTTAGGCCCAATCTTAACTCTTCAACTACCTATTATATAAAAACTAGAAAAGTTTTGTTTAGTTACAATGTGGGATAAAGTTTTTTAAAAAGTTTTGGGTTTCACCAAAACATGTTAAACTAGGGTTTTTTGAGAATAATTTCTCATTCATCTGTAATTTGTAAATCATGTTAATATTCTATATTAAAGAGCATATATTGGAGATTAAAGTCCAACAAAGTTTTAACTCTAAAAGTGAGTGGATCTCACTTTTAATTTGGCCTCAAATGTTCTTATTAACCATGTTCTTTAAGCAAATCTCCAACAATCCCCAATATAAATGGAAATTGTCTCATCAATTTTAAAATGATTCAAAGATTTGTTGATATAGCACTATAACATGATAGGTAGCTTTTGGCTTTGAGCATTCCTTAGTGAAATACTATCGGATTTACTCAACTAAATAGCAAACGCAATGTCTTGAACTATTCGGCCTTTTATGCAAACCAAGATTATAGTAATCACATAGTTCTCTACCTAGAGATTTTGTTTGGTTCTCATTGTTGTGTTTATTTTGGCCCTGAACAATTCTTGGATTCATGAGTGTTTTAAAGAATTCAGCCTTTATCGAAATTCTTAAAAAAATTGCCATATTTCTCACGCATATAAGTGATCTTTCATAAAAAGTATTCTGTTATACTCCATTTTGTATATTAAGATATGAAAATCATTAAGAGCACTGCTCACCATTTATCACATTACAACTAGCACTTGTTTCATCATAAGAATAAATAGAAAATAATAATTTTCAAGTACTGCTAAAAATGTTATATGACTTAGTTTTTCATTTGAATCTAGATATTGGGATCTCCAATTAACTATGTATAATTATCATCATTCCATTCTTTTATTATTTAAAGGTTTTAAGCCTATTTTTCTCAATGAATTATATACAAACTCTTTTGGAAAACCTTTAGTTAACAAATTCGTAATATTTTTCTTTGACTTTACATAATTAATGAAAATAATTTCATTTGAGAGAGAAAATTTTTAATGTATTGTGTTTATGGTAATTTTTATTAACTAATCAATTTGCCAAAAACTAATCAATTTGCCAAAGATATACTTATGGCTAGCCTTAAATATGTTTTATTTTTCAAATTTCTTTCATTTTAATTTCTTCATGGTTCCACCTCATTCACATTGACACAACCAATAAGTTAGCCTTTTATTCATTCAACATGTTCATATAACAATGTTCCTTTCTATTCTTACACCATAATCATTTTTCCCCTCATACAAAAAATACATAATTAATTCATAGCAATATTAATAACAAGAACATATTTTACCACTACATCTTCCATAAACCCTAACACTCACATAATTCTAATTTCATCAAAACATGTATTTAATCAAATTTTTTAAATTTTGCCAAAACTAGCAATAGATTCAAAAAGCAATAAATCATCTTCCTTAGATTTCATTTTTACATCCAATGGTCAGAATATAAACATTGGAGTCTTGCATAATATATCTCAAACTAAGAATGATCCAACGGTTAAATCTTCCTAGATTGTAATAAAACCGAGCTAACTTGAAACTTGGTGAGCTACTATTCAACATGAGCAACACATTTCCAGTGAGTGTGTGTGTTTTCAATCTCTACCATCCATAACGAAGACAACATATAGGCACACCACATATCCAAACACAGAAGTGATCCAATGATGGAAAAGAGAGGACTTTTCCGGCGATCGAAATTGCCCTGTAGGTATGTTTTTCCTTTCTTTCTTATAAAGAAGAGCAAAACAGTAAATATACTGTTACAATCAACATGATACATTTTGTGTCTTATATTACAGTGCATCCCTGATTCTTTTAGGTTTTTCTAGCATTAACAATATCATCCCCAGACAACAGTAATTTGAAGTAGAATTTTTCACTGCAATTGTATATTAATTGCCTTGTTTGTTTTTGTGTTTTAAAAGTGTTTTTGAAAAAAATTAAAATTTTTTTATTTTTTTATTTACTTGAAATTAATATTTTTTTATGTTTTTAAATTATTTTGATGTGCTAATGTCAAAAATAATTTTTAAAAAATAAAAAAAATATAATTTTAATAAAATATACTTTAAAAAATAACCGTAACATACTTCCATACATGCTGTTAGAAATCTGTAGCTCTTAGGAATCTGTCTGCATAACTTTTGGAGGACAAAACGCATTGTTTTTCATATCATGTTCCTTCCGTCTCTTCTATCGCCCTACCTTGTCTTTTTTATCCAAACTCGCCATCAACAATATTTATTAAAATCATCCGTGTTTTATTTTTTACAAGAAAGCAAAATAATTCTCCTATTTTTCATGTACACAGCTAGGACAGCGGAGCTAGGTTCAACTTGGCCGTGTACTTACGTGTCAATGTTTTATTAGACCACCTAGACGAAGCACGTGCAATCGCCCTCCATGTGAGGTCTGAGGAGGAGCAGCACGTTGTGGGTCCCAACAGGCAGGTTTGTCAGATTGGCACGTGCACTCACATGAGTGAGTCCATCCTATTACGTGTCCTGTTTCCCCTAATTTATAGGGCCAGGAAATCACCGTTGATTGCGATTAAAGATCGTGGGTATGGGCCCCGCAAGTCAACGGAAGTGACGGTGGAAAATTGACGGCTGAGATCCGCTTTGAGTGAAAACAATTACTTTTTTTTTTTATGATGAAAGGATTTTTTAGATAATTTTTAAGAAAATTGCATCAAAAATGGATTTTCCTTCAAATGATGGACTGCGACCAATCTCAATAATGCATGTTGTTTGTTAGCACTTAAATGGAACACTTAGTTAACCCAGAATCACAGAAGCCCATCAACTCGACCGAAGGCATTCCATTCTATGATCATTGCGACCAAACTTAGCAGTAAGTACATTTCATTGACAATCAGATCAGATGATCTTGAAGTAAACCTACAAGCTGCCATTTTAAATTGAAGATATTCTTTCATAGACAGTTGGAAAAGACCAAAATTGCATGCAATCCGGCCAACCTGCACATGATCAGATAAATATTCGGACCCAAAATTTGATTACGCTTATGGGGGACCGATAGAAGCTCGGATTTTAGTGTAGGATACACAAGTCTTTGCAATTGTAATATTGGTTGTTATTTAAAGTATTTTTTAAAAAATATATTAATATAATTTCTTTATTTTTAAAAAATTAGGTATTAACACTTTAAAATAATTCAAAAAAATCAAATTTTATTGAAACTCTATACAAATACGGTCAATCTAAATTTCATCATCAATGTACAACTCACCTTTTATTTTATTTCTAAAATTTTAAAATAGCGAAGATAACAAGTACAATATATCATATCATATTTTTGAGTCAAAATCTTTCGCAATCTACCTTCAGTCCCCAGTCTCCAACATACGCACTTCAAAGAGTCCCAAAAACAAGAAATTTGGGACTCTGCGCTCATTGTGGGGCTCCATGACCTCAGCCCCCAAAATGCTGAAATAGTATTTGATAAACAAATTTACGTGAAATAGGATAGTTTAAAAATATAAAAATCACATTTCAATAATGTCACAGTTTTAAAACATAATATTTAATATATAATGTCACAGTTTAAAAAATAATATTTAATATATAATGTAGTTTAGAATGGTGACAACTGATATTATGTTCATAATCGTAATATTAATAAAATATTTTAAAACTGTGAATCGTTTCGAAAAACAACTGAATATTTAATAAAATAGTTAAACTATAGGCAAAATGATCAGATCATTTCGGCTGCTATAAGGTTTTGGATCATTTTTATGTATTAAGCTTGAAAAAATTTATAAAATTATAGTTTTTTTTAATATAAAGTTTTATTTACTTTATGATTTTAAAGACTTAAAATATTTATAAATTTATCAAAATTTGAACAGAATTTTCTCTATACATAAATTATACCAAAAAATTTATCACTCTTAAATAAACTTGCAAAAAACTACAATAGCTGTAATCAATAAATTCTAACTAAACTCAACATATTCTCACATTTCATAATCACAAGTTGCTTTAGGAATGCAAAAAAAAAAAAAAACAACAACAACATATTTACATGCAAAATGAATATAAAATAATACAATATTTAAGTAATTCTAAAATATATAAACATAACTCATTTATTTATCTACATCTAAGTCGTCTATTGGATGATTTGGGCTTATCAATAGCATGACCGGATCCATTTAGTTAATGCCGCGCTTTAAAAAGACAATAAAATCAAATTTTATATATATATATATATATATATGTCATTTTACCCAAAAATTAAATAATATATTTTTAAATTTACTATGCTCATTTGAAAGGAAAAAAAAAACCCTCTTTTAAGTGAAAGTAACAAGAGACATGTGCCCTTTGACGTCTTGTTAGTTATTTATTTATTTATTTATTGTAGACAGCATTTATTGAAGTTATTAAAAAAAATCAAATGCTTTCGAAAAACCTCTGATAGTTTTTTTTTTAACAATTTTAATAAATACTATATATAATAAAGACCGTGAAGAAAAAATAAATAACGGGACCAATGAGGTCAATAACACACTAATTAGTTATATAATTCAATTGACATCGTTAGCAAAATCATTAACCAAGAGTCAAGACCTCACCTTAAATAAATCGATTCAAGACAAGAACTCAATTATTATTTAAGGTGGTATAAAAAACTAATTAATCAATTGCTTACAGCACATTAATACGGATTCGGCAACATATCAACATAAAACAGTGTATTGAGTTAGTTCTCTGGCATTAATATTTTTTTTTTCAATCAAGATTGGTGGCATATTTAGAGATTTTTCCCGGTAATCTTCGATTCAAGCTTTGAAATGGAAACCTAGAAATTAATTTCTTAAAAAAAGTTTTTAATTAGCAAAAAAAAACCATAGAGAGGTGGGCACCTAGTCTCTTTCGATGGTTCTCTTCTCCCATATCACATCTTTTTACTTATAAACTATAAGAAGTTGGGATCTTTGAACTTGATTAAAGACTGCATGCGTATGAAATTAAAGTACCAAATCGAACTCATACGAGGTCATGAGGAATCTTCATGCATGTGTTGGGTGGGTCCATCAATGGTGTCTATAATATTTTGAATATTCACGCAATAAGGAGACCACAAACGACCATGAAAACGACGCAAATAGGTTTTCAACTATGCTAGTTTGGGGTATATTCCCTAATCACTATGTTATGAATGCTACGATTGTGTCTGCTGCTGTGTAATGTTAATAAGGGGTAAAAGGATTTCAAATGTCACGACGAAGAAAGAAAGACCCAGAGATTAAAGCATGTTGTCGGATTTCATCAAGAGCTTAACTTTCAGTAATTTACTCTAAGTTGTTAATTAATTGGAACATGATTCTCTTAATATGTTTCTTAATGAGAGGACAGGCTTGTAGTTGCACAATTAGTGACATTTTGCTATTATTAATGTAGTTTTGAGGAGGGAGGGGCCGGGGGGCTTCTTCCGGTGGTTATTGGTAATTAATAATGCTAATTATTCCTCATCAGAAATTATTTTCACAAATACATCATTTGATAGACGAGCATGTTAATTAATTTAAGAATTTCACCTATCTCCTATACGAAATTTTTCGAAAAGTGATTTTATAAAAATATTTTTTATGGTAAAATTAGCATTATAATTTTCTCACAATTGATTCGTAGACTCGGTAATGCCCCATATAACCTTCACTCCTTGATTTGCATCTTAGGGTGGGATGATGTTGTCATTATCTTTGTCCATCGAATAAGTCAACAAGTTCTAATACCAGTTGATGCTTTTATAGTCAATATTGATAGAAAGTCAGGGGTTGTCGCAACTTAAAAATTACATTGTTAAATTGTAGAAAAATAAAATAAAGTTTCCCAACCCCTAAAGTTACAACCAAACTATAGAAAAAATTTTGATTCAATAAATTTTGAATGTCAATAATAATAACCTTAATAAATAGTTCTAAAAATAACATACAAACTATTTAAATATAGCTAAAACTGACCTAGATAATAAAACATAAATAAAAAATAATTATGAAATCTAATTGATAAAGGAATGTGAAAATAAAAAATATCAAAAATATTTTTTGAGTATAATTTGAGCTTGAACATGATCTCAATTGATCATTGTGATTTGACCCGTTATAACTCTGAGCATGTAGAACACATGTGGAAAACTTGGAGGTGCATGAGAGGCGTTTGAGCCCTTCGAGTGATGCATGCAGCACCTTCTAACCTCTAAAAATACCTTTTCATAGTGTCTATGGAATCATTGTTGTGTCCTCTTCCTGTTGGTGTGACGTGTGTATTCGATGGACGTCTGATTTATCATCGGTGAGCCTTTCATTTTTTTTCCTTCTTCTCTTTTTCTTCCCTTGAAAATTACAGTTTGACCCTCTTAGTTGTTGATATTTCAACTTCAGTCTCTATTATTTTGATTTCTAATTTTTAGTCTTGGTTCTTTTGTAGAAGTTTTATTTGTTTTCAATTTCATCGTTAAATTTTAATTTACGATATATTATATTCTCCAATTTGGTCCTTATTCTTTATATTTCTAATTTTTTTTTACCTTGGCTCATTTATAAAGTTTTTATTGGTTTTCAATTTCATCCTTTAATTCAAATAGATTGTATTATTTTTTCCAATTGGTTCTTATTGTTTTGATTTTTAATTTTTTTTCTTGGTCCTTTTCTAAAAATTATTATTCTTTTTATTTTCACCATTTAATTACAACATTGTTTTTATTTTTCATGTCAATTTTGAGTCTCATTTCTTTTAAATTTTTTTTCCTTTTACTATATTGATTTTTTTTTAGTCTCACACTTCAATTAAATATAAAATTGATTTTGTATTTTAATTTTGATCGTTATCCTTTTAATTTCTATTTTGTAAAATCCATTTGTATAATTGAGTTTTTTTAAAAAAAAATTATCCTTCAATATATGATTGATTGAGAATTGTCTTCATGGTTTTTTTAAATTGGGTGCTTCGAGTCTAATGACTCGGGTTTAGAAAAAAAAACTTTATATTTTTTTTTTATCAAGTTATTCCAATTACACATGATTTGGACTGCAGGTTTGACGAGATATTTATAGTTGGCAAAACCCTAATTAGTGTGGTTGCAAGTTTGTTATACCTAGGTTTTTTTATGTCTTTTTTAACCTATAACAAAACCTAAATATTATTTTTAACTCAAAAAAAAAAAATCTGACCCAATAACAAAGCGTGTACACCTACACCAGTGTGAAGTAATTCTTGAACTTTTCATAACAGTCTCCTAAAAACTTGAATTTTCAATTTTTGTTAAAAACTCACGAAGTAATTATTTAAAAGCCTTTACTTTTTAGACATCCAAAGGCAAAAAAAGGGGGGATAATTAATAACTGTACCTATAAAAAATCTTATATATATATAAAAAAATCAAATATATCTTTGAAATTGTGTTCCCGTAATGTCCTTGGAAGGGAATCCTGTTGTTAGGAGGGGACCCTTAGCTCTTCCACCATAAAAGCTTTCACCTTCTGTCATTCTCAACAGAGAAGACATGCACGTATCATAAGAGATCAACATAGGCCCATGTGTCTCTGCGAAGGGTTCATATGCACGTGTAAATGTGGACCCAAAGGTTCTACCAGCGTCAAGCGTGCGACTACCTTTTGCTCTTGATGCTGTTAACTGCAGTGTTAAAGGTAACGGAGCCCCCCCCTCCGGTTGCATGCGGATTAGACGAGCAGGGAACCTATGGTTGTTCATGGCGAAGTCGCAATTATTATCGCCATGAGGATGAGGCCTTCATGTCTAAAAAGCAGGAAATATCTTTTATTAGCATGCTCTTGGTTTTTCTAGCTGGTAACGGGGATGAAAACAAAGGAACCAGGGTTGAATTGAATTAGTGATGTCAACAGAGGTCTATTTAACAGGATAAAACGTCTTTTGTTTTTTTCTCTACAAATGCTTCCTCGTTAATTTTCACGCTTCATGAAAAAAAAAGAGTAATTAAACCTCTATATCTTATCTACGATCGACATCAGGTTCGCCACGTTTTTTAAGGTAAAAATCCCTGTTACTTGTAATTTAAAATATAAAAAAATAAAATATATATATATATATATATATATATATATATATATGACCTGGAATTAAAACAAATTGAGATCCATGGTTGATTGGATTCACTATTCACCATAATATTGTAATTATGATTTTACCTTTTTAATAAAAAATCAATAAACTTATTATTGAGGTAAAATGATCTTTTTCTATGGTTTAATAGTCATTATAAAGACAATTCAGCCTTTTTACCTTTTAAATATATAGTGTAATGACTATATTTTTAAAAGAACTAAAATATTTAAAAGGTTGTACGGGACTATCGGTCTTTTTATGTTTTAAAAACCATAGTATAAAGATTATATTATAAATAAAAATTGTTAAACATCTGACTTTTTCATCAATTTGATCTTTTAGTTAATATAATTATTATTAAAAAAATAGTTAATACATAATGTTGGAAGCGTTATTTTTATAAAAAATAATTGGCCCGGCGCCGCATAGAATTCTATGAACCTATATAGTACCATCTAAAAATCTTTCTCCATGCGCGTCTCTATTGATGTAAACGCACGAGTCTTCAATGGAGCAACCTCAAACGAAGCACTTGATGCACCCAAAAACCTTTCTTTTTTGGAATAACCCATTGGATTGTCAGAGAACCAAATGCCTTTGGTTTCTATCCTTTAGCGATCCTGTGAACAAGAAGTTAAAAGAAAAATGGAAAAAAGTTCAATGGAAACATTAACTTCACCTTTTGAAACAATGAATATTGGGGAATGGGAAGGGTCCTTCCAGTTCCAGCTAGTGACGTGAGGATTTATGATCCTCTGGGAAGAGTAGATACAGGATGCAAAGTGATTTTTTTTTTTTTCATTGAATGTCTGTATCAACTTACGTAAAATCTTTAAAAAGCTGTTTTTATTTCATCCATGAACATATTAAATTGATGAATATCTATATCCTTTCTATTTTAGTTCATGTTTTCTTCCATTCAAAAATTCTCATATATGGATATTTCCCTTGTAGCCAAAAAAATGCAATACCAAAAGCATTAATCAATTATAATATTATTTCATATAAACTAGGTCTCCATTAAAAAAATATTCTTAATGAATTTTACTTTTTTTTATTATGATTATAATCAAGTTAATTGGCTTTTTAAGTTTTTTGGATACGTGCTAATTAAATTGGATTTTGACATCTTGACGGGGACGACGTTCTACAACTTGCCGAATGAAATCCTAGTAGATCGAAACTTCTAGCCAAATCAACATGTGTATGTGATTCCAGATAAGATCACAATCGCCGGCTGCTAATTCACTGGCCTGTCATGTTGGTGTTAAATTTTTCTTTCAAAAAAATACTAGGCTGTTTTACTGTATTCGTTTACATTTTAGAAGTATTTAGTAGTGTGGTAGCGGTTACTTTTTAAAATATTTTTTTCTCAGAAATACATTAAAATAATTTTTATTTTATTTTTAAAAAATTATTTTTAACATTACCATAACAAAATGATCTGAAAAGATAAAAAAATTATTAATTTATAGTAAAATAAAATCAAAATATTTTAAAAATACTTTTAAAATATCAAAACAAACAGGCTAATATTCCAGAACTTATCTTACCGCCGCTAAGGATTAGCATCTTCTTTCAAGATTTTTTTCAGTCAGATTGTTGGGCCATGTTGAGGTGCAAGAAAGTGACCGTAGCCAAAAGATATGAAACACAAATTAATATCCCCATGTTGCCAATAATCCTCAATCCATACAAATGCTTCTGTTACCCCTCACTGCATGAGCTGTACTCTTATTGCCTCTCTCTATTGTCGGTGCTCCACGGTACTGTAATGTCCCTGGCAGTCAGTTCTGATTAACAAGTCCTGATAACTTGAGAAGCAAACAATACTTGGAGTGATAACTAATAAATCTTCAGATTAGAAGAAAATCCACAAGTGGCAACACAACTGGATCGACTTGTAAGAAAAAAAACTATGCAGAAGCTGATTCAAGCGTACACTTGTTTTTTTTTAATAATTAAAAAAAAATTGTAGAATACGTACAGAGATATGGCTTTGTTCATTTGAGCTTTGATTCATTGACTGAATTAAAAAATAAAAAAGGCTCACCACTAACTAATTAAGTCTCAAACTATGAAATTGAAGCTAAGTGGGAATGCATGCGTCAGGATTTCTAAACTAGGAGACTCAACCCCACAAAAAGCCAGAACATTGCGCATTATTTTGGGGCGAAATCTGCCATGGTCTCCATAAACAGTTGGTTTCCATGAAAGCAAGGAAGACTTTCGATTCCTAGCTATTTTTTTTCTAATAATCAGTACAATCTTTAACAAAAACGTTACCTTTGGCCATGGTAGCATTCACATTTCACTTTTAGAGTCGTGCTGCATTATTGTACCATTTTTGCCCTAAAAACTACTACGACAATCTTTGATTTGCAAGATCTGTCCTCTTCCACGTCTAGATGGGACCCATTTCCTAGGAATTAGTACTTTTTGCAGGCGGGTACGATCTAGTTAGGGTACTGAAAGATTTTTGGAGAGTTACCGGCTATGCAGTTTTTAGTAAATGATTGTTTTTTTTATTTTAAAAGTTTTAATGTTTTTTAATTTTAAATTAATATTATTTCAGTACTTTTAGATTATTTTGATATGTTAATATTAAAAATAATTTTTTTAAAAAATATTATTTTAATATATTTTCAAATAAAAAATATACAATACCAAACAGGAGAGGAAGTCTTATTTTAGGACCACCGACAGCCGGTTATTACAAGCGTGTGGGAACTGGACAGTGCTGCCGTGACAGAGCCGGAGCCAACCGGTCATTGCGGAGGCCTGTTTCTTTGACTTGATGCTAAGTTAAGTTTTAACTGTTCCCTTTGGTTTTTTCTCTCGGAATTAAAGATTTCACTTTCATTAAAAAAAGAAAAAAGAGTAAAGAGCAATAATAAATTAAGATTCTTTCTCTTTTTCGGCGGAGACCGTTGATTGCGGTTGGAATACAGCATTCTGACAATGGGATGCTCTTTTTGACCGCATCTCCCATCGTTGTTTTTTATTTCATGGCAGCAAGAAAGGGTGTCTTGGTCAATTTTTTTTATTTATATAAAATGTACTAAAAAATATTGGTAGCTAGGCATTAATTTTTTAGTCAATTCTTAATAAATAATGATATAAGTCATCAATCACCTCAAGTATCTATGTCACCTTCCTAATTTATTTTCCAACAAGTAAAACAACAAAGAAATAAAAAATGAAATAAAGTGAAAGTCGCTACAAAATTTATTTTTTTAAAAAAATAATTATTAATAATTGCCTACATTATCAGAGAGGGGTGGTTGCGGTGGGGGAGGAAGGAAGCAATTAGGGGTTATGCGAAAAAGGCTATTTTTATAGTGGGGTTAGGTTTTCAGCTTTCTAAAATTAACTGCCTTAGAAATTCATTTGGAATCCTACATGCGATATAGTGCGATTAATTTTATATTAAAAATTTATTTTGATATATTAATGTTAAAAATAGATTTTAAAAAAATAAAAAAAATATTATTTTCATATTAAAAAAAACTTTAAAAAATAATTACTGATAAATTCTCAATCACCAGAAAAAAAAAAAAGAGATGAGGGGTAAGTGTTGTTAGCCAAGTTGTCGGGTTTTCAAATCTTAGTTGGTGTGGTTACAGGTCAATCTTCTGCAAAACTGTGTCAGGCAAGATACATGTGTAAGTGCAGGACATTCCCACGTTTTCATGTCCTTTATGCCTCATCAAATATACTCAGAGGATAATCATTACAGTTTAAGGGTTATTTGCAATAATAATAACTGTTATTTTTTAAAATATATATATTAAATAATATAATTTTTTATTTTGAAAATTAATATTTGATATTAGCAAGTTAAAAAATAAAAATAAAATAAAAAATTAAAGATTTTATATAACTCTAGTTGCATTGCTGGCTAGCTGAACAGGGGCTAAATTAATTGTTGCTCGTATAACATATCACGTTTCCGGTGGTTGGCTAGTGTTCGGGAATGACTAGTATTCGGGAATGCGGTGCAAACCGGTATTTTTTTAAAATTTAATTTTTTTTTGATTTAAAATAAAAAATATTTTTATGTTTTTGGATTATTTTGATATGCTAATGTTAAAAATAATTTTTAAAAAATAAAAAATTTTATTTTAATATACTTTTAAGTGAAAAGAACTTTATACCACCACAACTAATTTTTTTTTTTTTATTGGTCACGTTTAAAATCTACTCTCCAAGGTGATTGATGGTTAAAGTCTCAACTAATTCTTCTTTCGCTACAACACTTAGGGTTTCTACCGAATTTTTTATGTACGAAGCTAGAAGCTGGAGTGCATTGAGATATGTTTGTCTAACAAGGTACAACAAACATTAAACATTATTGACGTGGGGTATTTTTTTAAATTATTATTATTCTTTGCGTAATATGTATATTGTGTTTTTTCGTTAAGATTTTCTAGTTTAAGAGTTCAAAATGCATTATGAGTTTGTATCAAGCTGAAAATTTAATGGAAGATTTAAAAATCATGTTTTCTATAAGGTTAAAATTTTATGATAATTAAAAATTGAAAATATCTTTAAATAAAGGTTGAAAGTTACAGGATTGTCTTTGTATTTCGTTTCTCTTTTCCAAAATTGATACACCTTTTCCTCTCACTCTAGCCATGATGAAATTAATTACTTCACCCGAAAATTCATGGACTTCATAATGATTAGATGGTGAGAAGGTGTGAAACATGAATGTTATTCTAGGCAGGCACGAGTATCAAACTGTAATAAAGCGGTGGTGCTGTGACCTGCGAGAGAACTTAATGGGATGTTTCCTTTTCTCAATTGAAACAGTCATTTCTTCCTTAAAGTATAACGGTCTGTGGCCCATTTTGCTGACGATGCACCACGTCCTCATGTTTTGATGCTCAAGTTAACAGGTCCAAATTCTCTTAAATTTAATTAGCATATTTTCTGTGTAAACAGAACACATTATAGAAAATATATAATCTTGCCTTGATTCTTGCATGATGATGTATACGCTGCTGGATATTTTGCTGGCCGGACAGCTTCTTTACCTCCCCCTCAAGCTCCACCACCTTCTTCTTATGATTTACGTTCTCCATCTGAACAGAAATATGAAGGAAATAAAAGAAACCAAGCCAAAAAATAGAGGGGGGAAGTAGCTCAACAGCTGATCCACTGAAAAGGAAAAGTGCAAGGCATTTCTTTCTCCATTTTCAGTAACTGATGAAGCTTTTCCGATGCTACTTGTGCAGCAACCAGCTCAGCATGTTTACGATCAATTTCCTCTGGCCAGCTAGAAAACAAAATGTGAAAGAAAATACATAAAATAGCTAAAGATTTAAGTGGACAGAGTGCCAACCAATAGTGGCAGGTTTTTGCTTCGAAACGAAGGATGCCCACCCTCGCTTTTTAAGCTTGATAATTTCCTGGTACTGTATGGAAAGAGGAAATGATTAAGAGAAAACATGTGGGTTTCCAAGGTAAAATACCAATATCTTTACATGAGGCACGAAGGTACCAAATTGATCTTTTTCTGCAATACTCTAGTAAATCTTTAATTCTCTGAATCATGGTTTATTGATTTATATTAATTAAAACCACGATTTTTTTTTTAAAAAAAAAACATTATTGTGAATATAAATTTTTTAAAATTATGCTATTTTTTCAAAAATATTTCAAATTGTGTTGTTTTTCTATTTTTTTATAATATGTCAAAAAAAATAAAAACACTTCAATATCTTATTTCAAAGGAAAGCATGGCAATGTTTTTGACTGACCTCTTCAATTAACCCAATTATTTTTCTACAACATCTAATCTTAGTCCACATTTTTTTTATACTGGATTTCACCTTGAAATAAAGAATTTAATCAATTTCATTGATCCCCACCATATAAGACATTTCTCTATTGGACCCTTCCATCTTATTAGAGAATAATATAAATTATATCTTGAGACCACACTTAACAATTTAAGCTATTGGATTGAGATGGTTATTTGATATGATATTAGAGCCTTGATGACCAGGCGGTCACGAGTTCAAATCTCACCATTCCCATTTATTTGTTAAAAATTAAGTACAAAGTAATATGAGTCTGTGCAAGTTTCAAGTCTAAAGGGCTTTCACTTGAGGGGGTGTGTTAGAGAATTAATAATATAAATCATATCTTGGGACCTCACCTAATAACTTAAGTTATTGGGTTGAGATGGTTTTTTGACACATCTAAGATTGTGATAGATTTTAATGGACAACATCAAGTTTTTCTTCAAAACAACGTGAATCTATCACGTATAATAATAAAAAATGTTCACTTACAATCATGAGGGGCAGTTCAACTGATTAAATCTTGAGTTTACTTTTCAATAATCATAAGTTCGAGTCTTTTCAGGATCAATGTAAAGATTAATGACTTATTTAAAGTTTTTTCTAAATATTCCTAGGTCCGTACGTGTGTGGCCTTTTTTTTTTTATTTTTTTATTATCGTGGGTGTCCGGGCCAGCTTGCGCGCACCTCGACTAATCCCACGGGCCCTGAAGTTAACGACCATGAATGGATTAGCCGGAAGGAAAACTTTCATTCTGTTACTCCTTGCACTGCAGTTATTATTATTATTATTATTATTATTATTATTGGAAAAACATGGATTAGCCGGAAGGAAAAGGAGGAAGAAACAGAGCTTTTATGGGTCAAATTAGGAAGTCGAGATTTTCGTCGTGCTTCAAGTGATAAAACAAAGAGGCCATTACGGATAAAATTTGTTAAATAGATTTAATCTCATCTCATTTACATAGAATATATAGATCAGTAAATAAAAGCTCTGTAGATATAATACAGTGATCCCATATGATGACATAAGATATTACATGATTTGTTTTTGTTTGCATCTTGTATTAATTGACTAACTCTATGAATAACGTGAAATATTAAATAAAATGATTAAGAGCATTTTAATATAAAATCTAAAACGATCTAAAATATATAAATTATATTAAATTTTAATAAAAAAATATTAAATTTTTACACCGCGTTACCGTACATATTCTAAATCTACCAAATAATTCATCGGCGCATGTAAAATGTAAATTGTTAACCAGGCAAAGGAAACACAATATTTTAAACAAAATGGTTAAGGGCATTTTAGAGAATTCATATCGGGGGACATACCAGGGACAATTTCCTGATTTTTTTTTGACTACTCTGCACTGCAAGTCACTTTCCTGATTCTTAACCTGTGAGGTATCTCAAGATTCTCTTTTATTTTTATGTTTTAATTTTTAATTTTTTAATTTTAAATTATTTCTTTTTATTTTAAAATTATTTTAATGAATTGATAATAAAAAATATTATTTTAATTTATTTTCAAATAAAATAACAACAAACAACTTGTTTAATATTATGATAGATTTAATATTATGATAGATTTTGTAGTTTTATTTTTTAAAAATAAATTTAAAAAGTAAATTTAAAAAAATACTTGTTTGATTTTTAAATATAAAATAAATAAAAATCAGTTCTTTAACAAATTATTTTTACATTATCAAGTTTAAAAAACAATTAATTATCTATGAGATCAGATAAAAAATAAAAAAAAGCACCAAATATTTTTTTCATTGGTTGGAAAAAAAATAACAGTAGTCATCAGACATGTCCTAAATTTAGGGGTAATTATTTTCGATTCGGTTCGGTTTTTATCCAAAAAAATAATCAAACCGAAATTAAAAAAAAAAAACAAACCGAAACAGGTTCAAACCGACCGGTTTTGGTTTAGTTTGGTTTTTAAGGACAAAAACTGGTTCAAACCGGTTGATCTTGGTTTTTTCGATTTGGCTCAGTTTTTTTTTCTGGTTTGGGCTAAACTTGCCATGTTTTTTTTTTTTTTTATAACCTTAATACATATAATTAAATAATCGACGCCAAGAGAAAACCTCACCTTTTCTGTCTCTGTTTTCTTTAAGTCTTTCATGGGCAATGGTAAATTTTAATTCCAAAAACTACATTTAATCCACACCGACTCTTCCAGTGAAGACCCAAAGGACACCCACATGACTTTGTTCTTTTCTCAACTGTTTTTGTGTCCTTCCCAAAGAGAAATAATTTTTAAAATAAACCAAACAAATAATAAAATAAATTTCATTAATTGAGCCCTGCCAATTCTTAGGCTCTTGGTACCTTCCTTTCCCTCCTCAATATATACATGCTTTAGCACCTTCGTATCCTACCACTCCCTCCTCTCTCTTTTCCCCTTCTCTACTCTTTTCTCTTTCTTAAGAGTCTTTGGTGGTTTATCAGAAGTTATAACTGATAAATCACTCCCTGCATTTGGCATTGCCATTGCCATTTTATCTTCTCGTGGCAAGAAAAGATCCCCGTTTTGTAATTACTGCAAAAAGAGATCCGTTCCTCTTTGTGTTTTTGTTTATACATCGACCAAGCTGTTAACATGGAGAAGTTTGTGAGGCTCATTTCAATGGCTCCTTTCTTTCTGCTCCTTTGCTTGCCCTTTGCTCTTGCTGGTCATGACTATGGTCAAGCTTTAAGTAAGAGTATTCTCTTCTTTGAAGCCCAAAGATCTGGTTACCTTCCCCATAACCAGAGAGTCACTTGGAGATCTAACTCTGGTTTGAATGACGGCAAGGCTAGTGGGGTAAGCTTAAAACCCCACTGGGTTTATGTTTTTTTTTCCTTTCAATCTTTGTCTACATTTGCTAATTGGGTTTTATTTGTTATCTTACAAATCTACAAGTAAGTCTTGATGGTTAAAAATTGTGTTTTTGTAAGGGCAGGTGGATCTGGTAGGAGGGTACTACGATGCAGGGGACAATGTGAAATTTGGTTTGCCAATGGCGTTCACAATCACAATGATGTCATGGAGCATAATTGAATATGGGAAGCAATTGGGTTCGAGTGGTGAGCTTGGCCATGCCATGAATGCTGTTAAGTGGGGAACTGACTACCTTATTAAAGCTCACCCTCAGCCCGATGTTCTATATGGAGAGGTAGCTTTTACTCATTTTCCAACTTCCTCATTTTTTTATTATTATTATTCTCTTGGCACCTCGCTTTTTCAAGCCCACTTGAATGGCAAAAAAAAAAAAAAAGCTCTAGAATTTGATTAAATTGACTTCATTTGCAATTTGAACGAGAACCCATTTTTTTTATAGTGTATGATAGCATAGTTTCGTAAAAGAGCTCCATGTTTAATCTTTTTATTCATTTTTAAATTCTTTACTGGTGTTACCTTTTTCATTTTGTCCTTTTCAAGAAGATTATATATTGCTTTGACGGAGATTTATACCCCATTAGAGCATAATAAGTTAACAAAAACACAAATTAAATAACTGACACCACCAAAAATTAATTTAATACCATTTCTGTTAACGATTTTTGCTGTTTTCTTGATTAGGTTGGCGATGGCAACACTGACCACCACTGTTGGCAAAGACCAGAGGATATGACCACTGACCGTAGGGCTTACAAGATTGACCCAAGTAATCCCGGGTCGGATCTCGCTGGAGAAACAGCAGCCGCAATGGCCGCCGCTTCCATCGTTTTCCGCCGCTCTAACCCTTCCTATGCCAATGAGCTCCTCACTCATGCACGCCAGGTAAAGTTTTTATGGCAAGCGTATTTCAGTGAAGCGGTTTTGGATGCGTATTATTATTAGCATTAATTATGCGTAGTTGTAATAAAAAAAATTAATTATGCGTGGTAAATATAGGCGATTACTTTTCCTAGCTTTTTGTCAGGCTGGTCGTTCAAACTTCAAACTTTGCAGCGAAAGTTAGTGCGCGCATTTATTATCATAATAATTAAGGAGTTATTTGTTAGCATAGCCATATTATCAATTAGGAGTCCCATCTATTCTTTTTCATTCAACAGAAAATTTTGGTAATAGCCCATTTAGCTTAGCAGAGTCCAGATATAAATATAAGTCTGATGAGAAGGTTTAAAATATATATTTTTAATTTTTAAAATTTATTTCTAAACACATTAAAATGAAAAAAAAAACATTAAAAAAGTAATTTTATAAGCAAAAAAATGAAATTTTAAAATCCCAAATTAACCATAGAGTTTGTTCTAAAGAATTTTATAAAAGAGGAAAAAGGGTCCCTTTCATGTTATTTTGTCCTTCTTTCACTGTCCAATCAATGAAAGTGGGGATGGCTTGGATGAAGGACCAAAGCATTAAAAAAAAAAAAAAACACTTAAAACCGTTAATGTTAATTTGTCTGCAAGACTCTAATATTACTCGTAACCTACTTAACCATTGATACAAACAAGGACTTGTAAAAAATGACTAGAAAAGACGTGGGTCATTGTAAATCATTGCAAAAACACAAACTTATTTAGAGATAACACAATTAATTTAGAATAAATATTTTTTTTCTGCCTTGTTAATCAAGTTTCGCCCTAATGTATTTTCTTATTGTTTTTTTCTTAACTAAATTTAGGGAGTGTATTGGCCTTCCATGTCGGTCCAAAAATACCATAATTTTAATTGCTCAATTACATTGTAATATGCATGCTCTTCAATTAAATAAATGCGAATAAGATGTATGGCTTGGTGGCATACTTGTCCGTCCATTACGATTACAGTCTTCTAACCGTGTCCACGTGTTCGATCCATGAAGAGCAGAGTTAGATATGTCACGTGATAGCTTTGTCGGTGGTTTCCTATTCCCCGAGCTTAGAACTAGAACCACACGCATCATACCATTTTCTTTCAGCATTTTCAGTAACCAGTTTTAATTATTAAATTACACAAACTGCCACTGATTTTTTTCATTTCGTGTTTTTCTTTTTCTTTTTTGGCTTTCAGCTATTTGATTTTGCAGACAGGTACAGAGGTAAATATGACAGCAGCATTACAGTGGCCCAAAAATATTACCGCTCTGTCAGTGGCTACAATGTAAGTATAAAAAATTAATTGATTTCTCTACCCTTTTCTTAGAATTATTTTTATTTTTTATTTAATTTTTAATTTTGGCACGTGCAGGATGAGTTGCTATGGGCAGCTGCATGGATGTACCAAGCAACAAACAATCAGTATTACTTGAACTACCTTGGAAACAATGGTGACTCTATGGGAGGAACTGGGTGGGGTATGACTGAATTTGGTTGGGATGTTAAGTATGCTGGGGTCCAAACCCTTGTTGCCAAGGTAAAATTGTCTCCTAAGCTGACTTCAATGTCGATTACCCATTAACAAAAGCTTAATAATAAAATTCTTGTTACCGAACTTCTAAGTATATTTTCTGTGCTACAGTTCTTGATGCAAGGCAAAGCTGGCCACCATGCACCAGTCTTTGAGAAGTACCAACAGAAGGCTGAGTACTTCATGTGCTCATGCCTTGGAAAGGGTAGTCGCAACGTTCAGAAAACTCCCGGTGGTCTAATTTTCCGCCAGAGATGGAACAATATGCAGTTTGTGACCAGTGCTTCATTCTTGACCACTGTCTACTCCGACTATCTTGCTTCTGCTGGAAGGAACTTGAATTGTGCTGCTGGCAATGTGGCACCAACCCAGCTTCTAGCTTTCGCAAAATCTCAGGTATAATGTAATCACAGGAAATTCAGTAGTTTAATGATATTTAAAGTATGCATATATATGAAGCAGCGCTTACGAAACGGTGTTCAAATCTGGCAGGTGGATTACATTCTTGGAGACAACCCAAGAGCTACAAGTTACATGGTTGGTTATGGAAACAACTATCCACGACAGGTTCACCACAGGGGTTCTTCAATTGTTTCCTATAAGGTTGACCCGACATTTGTTACCTGCCGTGGAGGTTATGCTACGTGGTTTAGCAGGAAAGGAAGTGATCCCAATCTCCTCACTGGTGCCATTGTTGGTGGTCCTGATGCCTACGACAACTTTGCTGATGAAAGAGACAATTATGAGCAAACAGAACCTGCTACCTACAACAATGCCCCTCTTCTTGGTTTATTGGCTAGGCTAAGTGGTGGTCATGGAGGGTATAACCAGCTCCTTCCAGGTATATATATGATATATGCCGATTGATTTCATTTTCTTGTAAATGTAGAGTAACTCAATGTAATAATTATTGCTCGCCTATCTTACAGTGGTGGTTCCAGCTCCTATTGAAAAGAAACCAGCACCACAAACCAAAATAACTCCAGCACCAGGTATATTTTGCTCTCTCACAGTCACGCTTGTATGGAACAGAAATATCCCACTTGGGAAAAACTGTTAATGCATATATCTGTATGGAACATGATTACCTGATTGATTAATGGATAATTGGGTGTGTCCTTTTGTAATAGTGTTGCAAAGCTCTAACTACGGAGTTTGTTTTTCAGCTTCAACTTCTGCTCCTGTTGCCATTGTACAAAAGACGACAGCAACATGGATTGCCAAGGGAAAAACGTACTACAGGTATTCTACTATTGTGACCAACAAATCTGCTAAAGAACTAAAGGATATCAAGCTTTCAATATCAAAGCTTTATGGTCCTCTGTGGGGTCTGACAAAATCCGGAAATTTTTATGCTTTTCCATCATGGATCACCTCTTTAGCAGCGGGAAAAAGTCTTGAGTTTGTCTACGTTCATTCTGCCTCCGCTGCAGATGTCTCTGTTTCAAGCTACACTTTGGCCTGAAAAAAGAAGGAATTCAATTACAGAAAGAGAGAGGTTTCATAGTTTCTGGGTTTGTAATGTAAGAATTGTGCAGTTATACAAAATATGCAGTCCAGAAAAGGTCTTTTTTTTTTCCTTTTGGGGATTTTCAACTTGGCGATTCAGTATCTGATTAGGGTTTCAGTCATATCAGGTCAAATAAGGTCGAAGGTTGGAGGATGAAAGGAGTGAAGAGACAAACTATAAAGTAGTGCTCATCCTCTCTCTCCTCCATCCACATCAATAGTTATATAGATTGAGAGACAATTACAGAATGAGAGTTGGGAAGTCAAAAAGGTGACTTCTCAATAGAGAAGCGCTTTCTTTCTTTGCACTTCAAGTAGCTTTGAATGTCATTTTTTTTTTGGATGGTGATGTAAGCTTCGCAGCACTTGAATTTCTCGTATGAATATATTTTCTTGGTTTGACATTAAATTATTTTTTGCCTTCTAATTGAAAAGGTATGCGCTATGTAGAGATCACTAAACTTTACGCTTTATTTTGTCTCTGGGCTTGCAAAACTATCTACTTGTACATTTGATTTTGGACCTGATCTCATACCAAACATAACAAGCATTACCCTAACATAACACAAGGTTTTGTGTTGGTATCACCTGGCATTTAGATCACTCGACAAATTTAAGCTCAGCATGTGATACGATGGCCCTTCAAGCAGAGGTGAAAGCGTTTAACTTGAGATCTTAAAAGGAGAGTTTGACCCTATTCTTGGCATTGAACAAACGCCATACATAACAAACCAACACACACAGATTCAGACACCTAATTCAACAAGAAAACAAAACTGCCCGACAAAACCATTGAGGTAGACCAGTGCTTGTTCGGAAAATGTTAAGGGCCTTAAGGCAATACTTCAAGAAGTATTAGTCAATCATAACAAAATTTAAAGATAGACTGTTATAGAAACTCTTAGATGGGGACAGGCGATGAAATCAAACATTTCCACAGGACATTTCATTCCTTCAAAAACTCCATACAGTAAACCTCTGAAAAACATAAAGAAAATGGCAAGAATACAAACGATTAGTAAGACCTGCTATCAGCCTTTTTTCAGCTGAACTACTATGACACTGATATTGTCTCTGCTCCCTCGAGCCATTGCCAATTTGGCTAGCTTTGCTGCTGCCTCTGCAGAACAATTTCCACTAAATTCATCTGGAAGCCTCCTCTTTAGTTGGCCATCAAAGAGCTTTTTGACAACCTTGCAGGCAGTCTCATTTGCAACTACATCCCATAAGCCATCAGTTGCTATGACAACGAATTCGTCTGACTCAGTTCGCTCGCTAACAGTAACCTCGGGTTCGGAGATCACAAATGGCTTCAAATAGTGATCTCCTGTAAAAGAAAAAAGAAAAACTTCCTTAATGTTCTTTTTCCGTAGAATTACAAGATCATCCAACAATCAGTTACTGAAAATAATGAAATAAGCCATGGAATTGCTAGGCAAGGGCCAAGAGTTTTGCAGAGTGGACCATAATGCCACAAATTGTAATCTAAACAGTAGCAAGCTCCTATCCTACAAAAATAATGAGTGCGGTAAAATAGTGATTCCAACATACCTATTGATCTTGAAGTGGCGAGGACTCCTTGGACGCGGCTACCGTTCCAGTTTATGATTCGTCCACCTGCTGCTTCCACTCTCTCTCTTTCATCAGGCCTGTCAGGCTGTGCAAGGGAACCAAGGCCTCATGTAAAACCCATGCAATCAGGATCATATTTCCACGTGTAAGAGGAGCAGCCATAAACCCAACTTCTAAACTTATGTTATTAAAGAAAAAATCCCAGATAACAAAATCCAAGCTTGGACCAAATTTGATTCAGAAGCTTCAAGAATTCATTTGCAAAACAGTCAAGAGGCGACGCCAACATGACCTAAAAGATGTTAAATTATTTTACAAACCTTATAAGGGAGACAAAAGTAATCTACCAAACAGTTTTCTGGAATTTGCTTTCTAGCCCTCCCTACTACTAAAACCATTACTCACAGAACATGCGCTTGCAATTAGAGTGTTTAAGGTGTGATTGATGTATTAATAAATATAACAATAATAATAATAATTTATCTGAGGGTTTCTTATCTTAAGGTATTTGATCAAAATGTGACCTTTACCATGCATCATATATAATCTACGGCTACATGCAACAAAGTTGACTCTGTCTAATTTACGAATTGAACTAGACACTGGTTCTTAGCCGACATCAATTTAGAGTTTAAATTTATTAATTTAATGAAACATTTATATTAGGAGTGGAATTTATTATGTATTCAAGTTCAACATTTTAAATTATGTGCGGTAGCCATAATTCAAAGATTTGGAATTAGTGACTGGTTTAACCTAAATGAAAAGCTCGTTACATAAAGTTAGTCTGCTTAATAGTTTTTATGTGATGGCAATAACAGTCACCTTATGATCATGAGACAAAGGCACAACCAAGCCACCGCGACACATAACCGCCCTTGAATCCCCACAATTCGCCACCACCACCTCCTCCTTCCCTACCATCACCACCACTGCGGTCGAACCCATATCCTTTATTGACAACGCTTCCTTCCCTATCTCCACCTCTCCTCCACCACACTCATTATGGATCACCAGCTCCTCATCCATCTTCTCAAAACACGCCCCCATCAACTTCTCCCAGTACTCCAATCCCTTGCCGCCGCCAACCCTTTCCTCTTTCTCCACTTCCTTCGCCACCAGCTGGTGCATCCTATATCTACACGCGTTCGCCACCCTAGCGCCTCCGTGCCCATCATAAACTGCAAAAAAGTCATAACTACCAGATTCACCAACAGCAACTCCCAGGACCATTGTAACAGCATCCTCCATCACACTTCGCCGTCCGATCACCGACATCATCCCGTGCGATTTGCACGTTAGAGTCTTATTGTCATCTTCCTCTCCATCGATGCCAGCCTCTATGATTCCAAGTGGTGTCACCACCTGTTTTCCTTTATCTGAACAAGAAGATATTGACGGTGGTAATAATGAAGAGTACTTCTCTAAATTTTGGTGCTTGAAATCTTGATCATCAATCTTGGATTCTTTCACCGGTGTTACAGGTTTTGTTGTTTCACAAGGTGTTACTTCGTTGATGTTTCTGTTCTTGTTTTTTCCCTCATCAAGAAAACAGGTATTGATTGAATACGTAGCAGCAGAAGCCATCATTTTAATGTCCAAGCTTCTCCTGCGACAGTTTCTTAATGTCCTGACGTGTATTTTGCTGCTACTTCGCTAGAAGCGGTAGAGTGCCATCATTTTAACAGAATCCCACTCATAATTATTAGTTGAGTCTTTCTTAATTTATTTTCACTTTTTCATGATTTTTTTTATGAGACAGACACAGGGGAAAGGGTTTAACATTTCTTTTCTTTAAAAGGGCAGGAGTTTCCGTCTGCAAGTGACGTCTGTCCTGTCTACAAGAGTAGGGCTAGGGCAGGCGAGTCGGATTTTCCAAAAAAAGAAGAAGGACGTGGGCGGCTGAGATTGAGAACATATCACCTGGCATCCATCCATTAAAGGTAGCTGTTGGGTTTTTGGCTGGAGTGCTATGTTTGGAAAGAGGAAACGAAGAAAGTGGGGCTCACTAATTAAGTAGCTAAAAGATCCATGGATTGGGGGCTCAACAGTCAACAATATTTATTACGTGTTCTTTCTCGAGAATTTCGAATTGTTTGCTTTCTTGGCCCCTCCCGGCTATTCATGGACTCATGACTAATAAGCTTAAATTTAATGCTAAAAAAAAAAAAAAACCTTTCAAGTTTTAAAAATTCCTTATCTTAAGCAATTTGTAAAAGAGTAAAATTCTTATGGGTTCAGCTTTAAACAAAAAAAAAGTTTTGGGAGAGAATCCAATATCATGAGTTTAGGAGTCCATCTTTTATGAGCTAATCTTAAGAAAAACTCGGCTTTTATATGATTAACCCTGAGAAAGAATCTAGCGTCATGAGCTCAGTTTTTATGGACTTAGTTACATTTTGAATTCTATTTTTTTATATTCTTAAGTGTATAAATTTTTTTAAGAACTTACCATATTTTTATTTGCATTAATATTGTATAAGAGATAGTATATAAAAGTATTCTAAATGCTTACTATATTTCCATCAAGATTAATGTTGTGTAAGAGATAATGTATAAAAATATTTTAATGACCTATTACATTTCTATCGCATTAATGTTTGTGTAAGAGATATTTTTTCTCATTAAAACTATCAAAGTAAAATTATATTTTAGCCACCTCTCTCCATAAAGAAATAAAACTCATGACCTATAAATACATAATGAATCCTTTAAACTCTAGGTTCACAATCTTTTTATTATTAACTTTTTTAGCATATATATTTTAAAAGTCTATCTCTCTAAAATATCATTACATTTTTTCTCTCTAAAAAGATACTTAATCATCTAAGAGTTTCTAAATCTATAAAATAAGATTTTTTAACAGGTACTAGTAACCAACTATCTTAAACTACTAGGTACCAGGTATAAACTACCAACCATCTTAGCTAAAGAGAATGGATCAGATTGCTAGAACCAAGAGATTAATTAATTATCCAACATATAAGCCTTGCTCCTAAACTACTTGGGTATTTTAGAAACTCATCATTGGCATTGTCTGTGGGAACTAATAAAAAAGTCATCGATTATTCTTTTAGAACTATTTTATTGACATTCCTAATCACAATCAAAGATAAATAATTAAGACATTCATGGAATGAGACGTGCCACGAACCTCCCTATAGTTGTTGGTACATCTGTTTCATCAAAACTTCAACAACTCTTCAAATAAGGAGTAGGAAAGGCTATGTAATAATCTTATCATTCCAAGTCAAAGTATAATTTTTTCCACTTGTCCATAAACTTAGTGAGATGATTAAATTTGGGCTATGCATTTACTAATTTCACAAATGCAGTTGGAGCATCAAGACTTTGGAAAGCCTTCAATTAGTATAAGTGGAATGTTGGTTTAAATCGTAAAACATAAGAAGTATCTTTGGCAACAATCCAAGAGAAAAGAAAGAATCTTCATCACGCCTAACACTCTAATCAAATAAAGATTTATCATAGCTATTAAGAATAAGAATGTAAGTTTCTTGTATATAAATGACTTATTCAAAATAACTTTTTATTTTCTTCAGGTAATGCTTAAGAGTTTTTCATCAACTCTTCAAGGATGGGCAATAGCCCCAAAAACTTTTAGGGATGGGATGGACTCAATCTCCCTAGTGTGATTACATAATTTACCTTAGAATGGATTAAAGTCTCCATAGTGCAATTGCATAATCTACCTTGAAAGAGATCGACGTGGTTTCTCTAATGCGATTGTATATTTCTCCAATGATAGGATAGACATTACCTCAACAACGAGGATGGACACGTTCTCCCCAAGGCAATAGCCTCACAACCTTTCAAGGATGGGATTGACTTAGTCTTCTTAGTGTAATTTCACAATTTATCTTGGAATGGATCTCCACGGTCTCCCTAGTGTGATTGCAAAATCTATCTTGGAAGGGATCAACGTGGTCTTCCTAGTGCAATTTCACAACTCTCCAAGGATGGGATAAATATGACAACTCTCCTTGGATGAGATGGATCTAAAATCTCTCTAGTGCAATAGCACAACTCTCATTGGAAGAGATAAATCTAAAGATTCCCTAGTGTGACAACATAACTCTTTTTCAAAGAGATGAATCTGAAGCCTTCTAGTGCGATAGCACAACTTTATTTAGGTTCGTCCCTTCCACCCCTTAGAAGTTTTTCTAAGTATAGGTGTAAACATGAGTCTGTCTCTTCCACCCCTTGAAAATTGCTCTGCGTATGGGCATCAACATGGATATGTCCCCTCTGCCTCTCAAAACTTTTTCTAGGTACGGGTTTCACCCTCATGGGTTTCTCCATCTATTAGAAAACTTTTCTTAGTACGAGTTCCTTTATGATTTCTCTTTGATGGTGTAACAACCCTGACTTTTAGAACAATGTTCATATGGATTCCAGAATAATAAGAAGAAACAAAACAAGAATTTTGTATATATACAATGAAAATCTGACAACATTTTTGTTTTATGAGTAGATACCATAATATCATCAATAATGTTTAGTTTCTCATTAATAGTATACTAAATTCACAATTCAACATCCTAGACTTAAGCAATCGTTATTTAACCAATGATTTTCCATACTTTCATTTAATAAAATTTAAGAAAAATACATGCAATATAATTAACTACTCATAATAATTGGAATTCACACATCATATAATTTAGATAATAAACATAAATCTATTACATAAAAGTTTAACAAAATAAATTATTACATAAACTTACACATATAAGTCAGAATTGATGTTAATTACAATCCAAAAAGAAATTTTCCCATTAACTTATTAAACTAAGTAGATGTACAAAAGATGCATTAATACATTAACTAGGAGATATAATGTTGAGATGAACATGCACATTAATTTATAAAAGCACTATAAAATTAATTAAACAATTTAAGAATTTATACAACACTCTATCAATTTCTTTTAAGCAGCTCATTATTCAGGGTTCTAATTCCAATTAATTGAATAACAAATTTTCACAATTCTCAATTCAACAAGGCACCAGTTCCAAACCAGGAAACCCAGTCATATTATTAGAAAACTAGTCCAACCAACAATCCATTCACAATGCACTAGTCCAATCACCAGGAAAATGGTCCAACTAATAGCGTATTCACAGGGCACCAATCTTATCACAAGGAAATTGGTCTAACCAATATTCACATAATAAACTTGCATAATAAAAATCCTGACATGCATTTTACAAGAACCTCAATAACAAATTTATAAGAGACTTTTAAAATAATTGTCTAAGGTGGCGAGCATTTACCTGAAATTTATGCTCTACTGGTTGTTCCCTGCTGTTGTTTAGTGCCCACAGTCTCACCTGTACCAACATGTACACTTTATTAATTTCAAGCTTTGTCTATGCACACACACACTTTTCATTCTCATTCCCTAAATAACTCAACATTTTCAATCAAGAACAACTCCAAACAAGAGTTAACAATTTATCAATTTCAGGTAGTTCAATATAATTAACTCAAAACATTGTTCAATATTTTGATTATAACTGGAGTTATAAAACTTGGTTTTATGTGTGGCTTCTTTTTTTGAGAATATAAAACATAGGTATGTAAATTTTATGAATATGAATAAATCTATTTTTGTCATCTACATGTCTAAATTCACAAATTACAGTAATAAAGATAATTGTCTTGCTGATTTCGGTTTAGACCCTTCTTTGGTTTTTATCTTATATCTAACGTTTCGTCACTTTGATTTAAGTAAGGTTAGTTTTCTTTAAAAGGTAATATCCATTTATACAACTTTTATGAATAAAATTATCTCAAATTCTATCATCTCATGGTCTTAATCTTAACGGAGAAACCAAGAAACAAGTTGTCCAATTTTTTATTTCTAAGTTTAACAAGTTTATACTTGTTTCCTCCATGCATTTTCCATCATTTTCAGCAATCATAACATATAATACCTTCATATATCATCATTTAACATAAATCTTAAACCCATCAACCTCATCAAATCCATTCATTAAAATGAAAACTCTCTCTACTAACCTATTTTTCATTCATCACATATATCAAATATCGTCATTCATCATCAAAACACAATTTCATATTCAACTTCATAAATCATAAACCTCTACCAAATACTCTAACAACTCAACTATTCAAGAAAAACATAAAACAAGTTAAAACAACTTATTAAGAAAATTCATTACCTCCTAAAACCAAGAAATTAAAGGAGAAATCCTAGGATGATTCAAATTTCTTCCACCCTTATTTTCTTTTCTTTATGCCTCCCTTATCAAGGTTGAATCCCTTGGAGTTCTTTAATTTTTCTTGTGTAAATCTCCTCCTAACACCCTTTAATTCCCTAATCTAACTTTCTTCGGTGTTTTTAGTGTGATTTTTATAAAAGTTCAAGCTCACTTTCTCCTCCCTTTTTTCTCCTCTTATAGCCGGCCAATTTTAACGATTTCTAGGCAATTCTTCTCTATTTATCGCTATAACTTTCCTTATATACATCTTCCCTGCTACTTGCTTTTTTATTTACACATTAGCCCCTTATGTTTTCTTAATTTTCATATTAACCCCTCATATTTTATCCTATTTTCTTTATATTGACCCCATCATATCTTTTATTTATACAATGGCTCTAATATTTCTCTAACTATATTTACCACTTTAATTTTCTTTTTTACTTCAATATAAGATTTTTATCTAAGGGTTTACAACATGCTTAGAAATTCTTTTTCAAGCATGGTGCATACCCCCACACACGGGGCTCCTTAATATATACCCAGGGTTTTCATCCCTCTTCTTATACAAAGAAAATTTGACATACTCATCATACCAAAAATTCTTACAAGGTTTTTGCTTATAAAATATCAAAAGCCTACCATATTTCCATCAATATTAATGTTGTATAAGGGATAGCGTGTAAAAATCTCTCAAGGACCTACTGTATTTCTATAACATTAATATTTGTGTAAGAGATATTTATTTCTCATTAATACATATGTCGAAGATACTTTCTCTTCATTAAAATTATCAAGGTAAAATTACATTTTAGCCCCTCCTCTCCATAAAAAAACAAAACTCATGGACTATAAATACATAATAAATCCTTTAAACTTCAGGTTCACAATAGCATATATATTTTAAGAGTTTATCTCTTTAAAATATCATTGCATTTTCTCTATCTAAAAAGATACTTAAGCATCTATGAGTTCTTAAATCTATAAAAAGATATATTTTACAGGTATCAGCCACCTTTGTTTACTAGGCACCGAGTACAAGTTATAAATTATCTTGGCTAAGAAGAATGAATCAGATTATTAGAATCAAGAGATTAACTGATTATTCAACATATTAACATTGCTTCCAAGCTACTTGGATTTTTAGGAACTCATTATTGATTTTTCTCAAATACTCAATACATTATATATATATATATATATATATATATATATATATATATATATATCTTATCATTTACAACTTAATATATGTTACTAGAACTAGATGTTGAGCTAACAATCCTTTCTAACATGGTCTCGTAAGGAACATAGAGTTTTTTGTGTGCAAACCAACACAAATATTTCTTAACAAACCTTTTATTTGGAATATGCATAATCACAACATCTAATTTGTGAAACTTTTTTGTTTTTTACACTTTACATATGGACATCTAATTTTGTCTTCACTAATATTCTTCGGATTTAAAAGTGCAAAATTAATAAAACCTTCAACCATTTTATAATAATTTTCCCTATATAACTCTTGGGGTGAATCTTGATGCATTCAAGAACAATCATTCATTACTTATAAAATCTATATAGAATAATGATGACAACATTTATTAATAATGTAACAATCAATTCAAAACTCAACTTTGGTAAATAAAAATGAATTCACAATCTAATAACAAATTATTATTTTTGTACAAAACTCAACTTTGGTAAATAAAAATGAATTCACAATCTAATAACAAATTATTATTTTTGTACAAAAATATAATGATGTGTCAAAATATTAAGTGAATAAATCCAATTAACAACAAGTAATTTGTACCCAACTAATTATCTATTATTTTTTCAATTCAAACTTATTCAATCTAAAATAATACTATTTAATTGTTATCAATTCCATAAAAACTCAAATTCTCAAATTTCCAACATAGCAATAAAATTGACAAAATATGATTGTTACTCATTAATAACACATCATTTCTTTCAATATAACATACCTAAGTTACAAGATCAAAATCAATTTCATCCAACTACAAACAAATTTAAATTTTTCTAAATCACAAACAAACCCTAACATACAAATCGAACTTTAATCCTATATGAAAAGGCTATAAAACACTTAAAAATATACAAGCAAAATACACTATTAATACTAAAAAAAATATCAATACATTAACTTAAAACATAAATGAGTATGTTTGTTTACTTGGTATAGGGAATATTTAGAAAAAACTATACCCAGATAATGATACTGACACTACAAAATATTGAGTGGCTGAATTTGTGATGACAGGATCTAGATTTGTGGCAAAATAGAAAGAGGAGGAGGGAGAAAAAGAAAAAAAAAGAAAATGGGACTAGTGCTAGTTATAACAGTTTTAAATTTTCTGATGGGATTTTCATTAGAATATTGCAACGAGAAATATTGGTGATCAATCCATTGGTAAATGATAACGTGTCATCTTAACTACAAAATCACCGACAAGATTTTTTTTAATTTTTAATTATTTTTATTATGACAGTGATTCTATCAATAATCACCGACAAAAAACTTTCGTCGATTATTACATTGGAAATTTCCAATAGAAATGTTTTGTCATTATTATCGTAAAAAGTACAACTGAAAAATATTTCATGGATATTTTAGTTGCTATTAGATAATTTTCTGTTAGTGACAATTAAAAGATCATTCAACAATCAGTTAGTGCAAATTTGATTAAGATTGTATAAAATGTTTTTATGAATTAAAACGCATTAAGATTAAGAAATTGAACATTAATAATTTACCGAAAGAGCCAACGGGGACATGTAATCATGTTTCTAATATCAAACCAAATTAGGAAAGTAAAATAGAAAATATAATCCTTCATCTTTGTAAATCTTGTTTTTAAAAATAAAAAGTTCTATAGATCATTGGCATACTGAGGTGCCTTAAACCTTCTCTAAGAATTATAAATACTAACAAGAATTAAATTGTACAACAATAAATCCTTAAATTTTTAAAAAATAAGAGGAAATGTTTTAGGCAAAAAACATAAATTAAAAAGGTGACATAATAAAAGTTTTCGTGAAGTACTTTTAAAAAGAAAGATGAATAACAAGTCTTTAAATGTATTTTAAGGACTGTGGAGAAAACTATTTGAAGATATTAACTTATTCGAAAGAAAAACTTAAAAACTGAATTTATTGGTCTAAAGAATATTGTATAATTTATTGGCCATTTATCTTAAAAAATGTACTTATCTATACTTTTTTTTTTTTAGGGGCAATGGCTCAGATTGTCCTTTTATATATATCAAATTTATTTTTATGTGTTTGATTCAACCCGTTTTGTCTTTAAATATAATTAGTATTTGTTCGGAAATGTGGTTGCGGTTATTTTTTAAAGTTTTTTTCGTGTTGAAATGTATTAAAATAATATTTTTTTTATTTTTAAAAAATTATTTTTAAGATCAACGCATCAAAACAATCCAAAACATAAAAAAAAATTTAATTTTTAGCAAAACAAAAAAAATTGAATTGATAATCCATCTATTTTTTAATGTAGTGGCTCAAGCTATCCTTATATATAACAAAGGTTAATCCTTATATCTCTAATTCAACCCATTTTATTTTAAATATACTAAGTTTCTAATTTATTATTGTGACAAGATTTTTTACCAAAAATCTGCTCATGACTATTTTTTATTATATAATAATATAGTGAGCCCATTAACATGACTATTTTTTATTATATAAAGATAGATTGAGCCCATTGACGTGCTTTTAATACACAGACGTGGTGATGAATTAAGAATTGATCAGAGAAAAATTTATTAAATATATTATGAGTTGTCATCTTTCCTAAAAATATGAGACCCATCGTAAGAATTATCGTTCGATTTTGTCCTTATAAAAAATTATTTAAAAGTGATTACTTTATAAAATATTTTTTATATTGAAATACACTAAAATAATGTTTGAAATTATAGTTTGTTGAACAATTCCCTGATGCAGAGGGGCTCCTTAACTAGTGAAAGTTGGCGTATGTTTTCAATCCAATTTTAAAATACTATAATTGGGTGAAAAGTGGTGTTTGTATTGTATTGCAGTGGTTATTTTTTTGAAGAGTTTTTTGTTTAGAAATATATTAAAATAATATTTTTTATTTTTTAAAAATTATTTTTAATATTAATATATCAAAATGATAAAAAATATTATTAAAAAATTAATTTTAAATAGAAAACAAATTTTAAAAAAATTATGAAATGCATGTTGTAACTGAATTCCAAACAACCGCTCTTTAGACATTGAGATATTTCACTTGGACTAGGCCAAAGTCATGTTTGGAATCCATGACCTTGTTAAAGTTATTATTTTATTTTATTTTTTTATATATATTATTTTAATGTATTAATATTAAAAATAATTTTAAAAATTAAAAAAAATATTTTAATATATTTTTAAGCAATTACTATAACACTTTCAAATACTTTCTAAATATAATTAGAAAATATATATTTAAGATTTATTTAAGATTAATTTAGATTTAAGGTAATTTAGAGTTTATTTATAGTTAGAGTTAAAATCTGTATGTGAACCATGATTTTAACAAATTATAATATTTTTCCAATATTAAATATTTATTCAATTCATGCTAATTTACCAAATTTTGTTCAAACTCTTTTAGTTTTCAAACAAATTCATGAAAGTTTGGTCCAAGATATCCTTTCATTTAAAACTTAAAAAAGAAAAGAAAATAAAAAGAAGGAAATCTTCATTATAATTGTTAAATTTCCCAATCAAACCTGGCAATATATTAATCAATCCACCACCGTCCCTCCGATAAAGGGGAGAAAAACGGAGAAGCAGAAAATCGGGTGGGGAGAGAGAGAGAGAGAGCAAGGGAATGGAGATAGAGACAGAGTCTCGATTGGTTCGCTTATGCATAGAAGCAGCGTGTGAAAGCAGAGAAAGCGTTGAAAAATGGAGGAAACAGCGACGGACTCTCAATTCTATGCCTTCTCCTCTCGCCGACGCACTTCTCCGCCGCCTCTTCCTCCGCCGCCTCCTCTTCCCTTCTCTTCTGGAGTAAATCACTAAACTTTGGTTTTAGAACATAAATCTAGTTTGCTTGCTCGCTAATAGGAAATTTAGGTTTAGAGATTGAATAATTAAGATTTAAACAATTTACGGTTTTGATTATCATAATCGAGTTTGTGAATATGGAATTCTCTTGCAACTGTTTATCGAGGTTTTTAATGATCTAATGGAGCTTGAATGGCTACAGTTGACAGATGAAAATTGAGATTTCTGTTAAACTAGATTTTTGTGGTCTTGTAGAGTTTTCAAACGTAGTGTGGAGGTCGTTGATCTTAAAGGTGAAAACAATGTGGATGCGGAGTGGATGGCGTACTTAGGAGCATTTCGTTACTTGCGCTCCTTGAATCTTGCTGATTGCCATAGAATCAATAATTCTGCCCTTTGGTCTCTAGTTGGTATGTTGTCTTCTTCATAGCAGTGATGAACGATGTCTAATTTTTGCCAACTGTTGTTGTTGTTGAGAATTTTAATGTATATCCTGTATTTATTGGTTAGGGATGACTAGTTTAAAGGAGGTGGATATTTCTAGATGTGCCAAGGTTACTGATGCTGGTATTAGGCATCTTGTATCAATTTCAACTTTGCAAATACTACGGATTTCAGAAACAGGAGTAACTGCTGATGGTATTAAACTTCTCTCCTCACTTACAACATTGTTTGTTTTGGACTTGGGTGATTTGCCTGTCACTGATACAGCGTTGAGTTCTCTCCAGGTACTCATATTTTCATAACTTGAGTTTATGTTTTGAATCGTTTTCTTAACTGTATTTGAATGTTCCCATTATCGATTTCCTATAACTTGTTCAATTATGCATGTTCCTTCAATATTTTTGGATAGTTATAAAATGCATAGCTAAAGTATCAGATCTGAATGCCCAAAACATTTGCTGTCATATTGTTATTGTTGAGAGATCTGAAGTCCGCGCTTGATGGTTTCTTTATCAGTCTAGGGTTCAAATTGTGTATAAATTTTGGAAGTTTCTGTTTAAGGTATTATTTGCCAGCTATCCTGTGCTATGTGAGTTTGCAAGTTATTGACTTTCATGCTATTGTTCTTTTAGGCGTTGACAAAGCTAGAGTATCTTGACCTTTGGGGAAGTAACATATCTAACAAAGGGGCTACTGTTCTTCAAAAATTTCCCAAGTTGAAGTTTCTCGGTCTGGCCTGGACCAATGTTACAATATTGCCAAATTTGTCATCTCTTGAATGCTTAAACTTGAGTAACTGCACCATTAATTCTGTACTTCAAGGTAATGGGAATAAAGCTCATTTGACTAAGCTTATATGCTCTGGAGCTACATTCACCAACGAGGCTGAAGCATTCTTGTATTTCAATACATGCTTCCTATCTTTTCTGGATGTATCCAATTCATCTCTCAATGGATTCTACTTCTTACATCATTTGAAAGCAATGGAATATTTGGATCTCAGCAGTAGCATGATAGGTGATGATTCAATTGAAGCGGTTGCAAGTATAGGAGCAATTTTGAGAAATTTAAATCTCGGCAAAACAAGAGTCACCTCTGCTGGGGTGGCAATATTAGTTGGTCATGTTCCAAAGCTTGAGAATTTATCATTATCTCACACTCTAGTAGATGATTTGGCCATGTCATATATTGGCATGATGCCTTCGCTGAAGCTTGTTGATTTAAACAATACAATCATCAATGGTATGAATTCTTTCACACAGACAAAGTTGTTATCTTAAAAAAAAAATATTTATCTAATATCAGCTAATGAATTCAGAATTTGGGGCAGGCTGAATCATTTAATAAATGGCTTATTATCATCTGGCAATGTCTGTCTACAATCGCATGGGTTTAGTACTTGTTTGTCACTTTTAATGTTTCCTATTTTCAGGTTTCATTCACCAGGATGGTGCTGGGCCAAATTTGATTTCCTCACTGACAGCACTACATAGCCTTAAAGGTTTGGAAAGTTTGAATCTAGAATGCGCCAACATCAAGGATGCAGCTGTAGACCCCTTATCAAACTTTCAAGAATTGAGGCTTTTATCTCTCAAAAGTCCTTCCCTTACAGACATCTCCCTTTACCACTTGTCATCTCTACCAAAGATAAGAAATCTAGGCATTCGCGATGCCGTGCTGACTGACTCTGGGCTATTTTCATTCAGACCACCAGCAACTCTCGAAATGCTGGACCTCAGGGGTTGTTGGCTCTTAACTGAGGATGCTATCTTGTCATTTCGTAAAAGACATCCTCTAATTGAATTAAGGCATGAGCATGTTGTCTCTACATCAGATCAAACTGCCCGCCACCGTCTGACTCCACCACGAACATTTCTAAGACCTCCACAAGTAAACCAGAAACAGGAAAAGTTGATTGTGTCTCAGTATTTTATAGGTTGAGATACTTACTGCAACAATTTCTGCTTATATGGCTTAAATCTGTTTTTTCTCATTCTCTCTCTTTTCTTTTCTTTTTTTTGTTCTCTTGGAAGTAGATCAGAGACTGAAGTATACCAGAGAGGAGCTTCTTGCATTACAGTTTCAATCCTCATCTCTCGGGTCTCCTTTTGACAAAAGCCATGCCAAACCCCAGATGCAGTCGGATTGAAAAGGTGACTTAAAGGTCAAATGCCATGTGTAATATTTTGTTATTGTGACAACAACTGTACTGTATCATGCCAGAGCATAGGTGTTTTAGTTTTGAGTCTTCTAATAAGGAGGCCAGTGTATTGATTTTTGTAAACTGTAGTTGGCCGAACTGTTTTGGGGGATGTAGTGAATTATTTAATTTAATTTAGGTGAGCGAGAATGGCGTCTAGTGCAGTGCTGCACAGGCGAGTTGGATTGGCAACTATCTTCCTGGAAAATTTCGTGCTTCGATTTGACTCCAGCCAAAATTCTGGAACTTGAACGTGCCAAATTTGGTCTACCAATTAGAATGCCTTCAACTTCAAGCAAGAGAAAACAAGTCCACTGAGAGCCCTGGGAGAGATACGAGTCTTGTTCCATCCAGGAACTTATATAATGCAGTTATGTTCTCATCATTATAGTATGATGATGCTGGTGGTTGATAAAATCTTTTTTTTTATTGTAAATTTGTAATTTAAATTCGAAAGAAAAAAATCAGGACCATATTTGCTAATTGTCTGCTAGCTGAATATAATTTTTTTTTCTTTTCTCATTTTAAAGATAACTCTCGTCCGTCTGTGGAATGCACCAATTGAGTATTAATAGTAAGGATGGGAGGCTGTGGAAGGTAGTGAATTGGGTTAAACCGACTGGGAATTGCTCAAGAATAATACAGAGCCTCAACTAAAGTATTTTTTTTTTTTAATTTAACATGAATGTCCGGGTCAGTTTGCGCACACCTCGACTAATCCCACTAAAAACATTTCTGATCGTGCAAGTGAGTGGCTTTTCATGGCTTTGTGGCTAAAGCCTCACCTAGGTTGTTAGTCCTCTTAAAGCTGAAATGCTAGATGTTGCCTTCCTTTGTCTCAACCCTCGAGCTGGCATGGCTCGTGGATACAGGAAGGAATTTTTGAGATGTGATTAGAGTGACCAATGACCATCCAATAATTCCAAATTAGGTCAGAGAGGTTTATGAAGTTTTATATCCACATTCATTCACCGGGAAAGAGAGAAAAAAAAGTCATTTGCCATTGTCACCAAAAGCAAAGATGCTACTCTTTGATACAAATTGCAACGTTTATAAATAGAAATAACTTTATGTACAGAAAAAAAAAAAACAAAAACAAAAAGTAAATACTATCAACGGTCCTGCTGAACAGAAAAGTTATCAAGATACATAAAGTTATCTCTTAGGCGTTGGGCTTGCTTGCACTCTTGTACATGTTGTCGATAACATTCTGTGCAAAGAATTTTGGGTTAGTAACTTTCCACTCACAAATTTCCTCTTGACCAACACGAACATTAAAGTGTAACTTAACAATTCCTTTAAGATTCGATGCATGGCCTAAACTAAACGGGATGGTAAGAACCGAGATCTAGAACTAGCCGCCATGGCCATGAAATCGGTTAACCATGTTTCTTATATTGCATTAGTAAAGAAGGGGAAAATCAATAATGATTCAAGTCATTGTCAGTCCAAATTTCTGTTACTGAACTGAAGCAGTTAGTGCCAAATACAAACCGGTGTAATCAAATCCCCTAAAATATAAAGAAGAGATACCTGGTAATATTTGAGAAGCTGGGGCCTCTTTTTCTTGTATGTTGGAGTGATGAGATTGCGCTCCATGTCAAATGGCTCGGGATCAAGGTGGACATCTTTTACAAGTTCAAAGCCCTTCAACTGCCATAAGTAGTATTTCGGATCACAAAAATGTTCAGTTAGCTCTTGAAGATCTAACTATCTCTTTCAATAGGTTAACACGATATGCTAAAAGCAAATTAAGTAGGAACCTTCTTTTCTTTCCCAATCTTGGTCAGCTCTCCGAGTATGAATTTTTTTGCCTCTGGATTTTCGCAAAGGGATTTAAAGTTCCCACTTATACCATGCTCTTGAGCCCAATGTTCAAGTGCTTGCTGATTGGGGTTGGCAACAGCAATAAGGAATGATTCAAAGCTGTTCCCATAAACCCATATCTGAAATTGAAAAACAGAATGATTGCATAAGCAAACAATGCAAGTCCTCGGAGGAATTGACAACTGAAGCAAACAGATAAGAGTCTCTTGCCAGTAATAGATTAAACCTATCACATAATATATGAATCGTTAAGAAATTAGTAATTACTTAGTTCCAATTTGGAAAAAAAAGCAGTTCCTGCCATCTAGAAACTACTGCCATACTTATGAAAGGGGCGGAATCATAAATAAAATTATGATATTTGCTAGTCTACAGAAAAAAAAAACACATCAGTGTCTAAATAGAAAGCTAAAAAAAGACATAGTTATCAACAGCCAAGATGCTCATAACAAATATTAAATACATGGACATACTCAGAAAAAAATATATATCAAATAGTATCAGAAAGGAATATACCGAATCAATATCAGATACAAGACTATAAATGTTCTCCAAGTTTTCAACAGCAACATATTCTCCTTGAGAGAGTTTGAATATATTCTTCTTGCGGTCAATAATTTTCATGCTTCCATCGGGTTGCCATTCACCAATATCCCCTGATGCAAAGATCATCATGAAAATGGTAAGATTAAGAAAATAAAATTAAATATCAGAGCCAAAGAATCATCATAGGAATAGTCTAGGAAAACCTGTATGGAACCACCCATCTATCAGGACCTCTTTAGTAAGGTCTTCACGTTTGTAGTAACCTGCAAACAGGGTCTTCCCCCTAATACAAATTTCTCCACGTGGTGTGCTTGAAAGAGCATCATATCCCATCTCAGGTACAGATTCTAGGAAGACATCCACATTTGGTACAGGAGGGCCCACTGTTCCAAGCATTGGCAATTCATTAGGTAGTGAGACAAAGGTCCCAGCGCAGGTTTCTGTCAGACCTGCAACAATTCAATTGCAAATATTTCAAGTCCTGGAGGCAGTAAATTATAACCACAAATTTTCTAACACTAAAGAGGAAATTGATGAATTAAAACACTAGTATAGCTTGCATCAAATAATATGGAAAACATACCATATCCTTGCAGAACATGAGCACATGACACCACTCGCAGGAAAGCTTCTACATGGTTAGAAAGAGGTGCTGCTCCAGATAAAATAAGCCGCACATTTCCTCCCAACCCTTGCCTCACCTAAGTAAGACACAGAGCCAAAGAGAGTTGAGTAAGCATAATTTTATTACAATCACTATTATGAGTTTTGGATCTCGAGGCAATCAGGATAGAAGAATAATTGCCTTATTAAAGACAATTTTGTCACAGATTGGAGATGCTTCATCATGTGCAAACCCCTTCTTCATAGAACTGAACTTGCTGCAGTAAATAATAAAAACAAATATTTAAATTTTGGCAATCATGTAATCCTAACAAGATGGTTAGCCAAATGTACCAACAACAAGCATAAGGGAACAATTATCTGTCTCTCTGAAGTTAAAAATGAGTGAAACTCAACAGGAAAGTCTTATCATGAATTGTTGTCCAAAAAAAGTACTAGAGTGTGGAATAGAACTTACTGTGAGTATGCTAGATTGAATAATGTCTTTGTCAGAAAGCCACCTGTAGAAACTTTCTGTTGCAAACCTAAAAATGTGCACAGCAGTTATGATAGTTCTACTGTGGGAGATACAGAATAACTATGCTTTCAATTTGTGGTATAAACATTGAATAAGAAAAAATTCCAAGAATTAACTCAGTTCATTCCTCAGTTGAACAAGATGAAGATATTTAACAATTATGGAGCTCTAATTATTTATTCATTGAGTACGCTAGGGAAACATCATAGTGATAGCATTCCAAATAAACCCAATCCAAGTTGGCTTACGGTGCCTAGAACACCAATCATTAACAAAGCAGAAGGGTGTTAATTTATCCACACTAGAATGCCTCTATAATTAAATTTTGCTCTTATATGAAAGTTGAAATAGCTGAATTTCAAGAATGCATGGTTAGAAGAGAGTTTACCGGAATAAACTCTATCTAAGACGCGGGGCACAGCACAGAAAATAGATGGTTTCAGCTCCCCGATGTCCTCGAGCAATAATTTTACATCCTACAGATTTGTGAGAAATAAACATTTCACCATATTGATTCTTAATTAGTGAGGCTGAATGGTTTTACCATCCCAATCACCTCTGCAATTTGGGACACCCATTGCATCCTTGGCAGTGGCATCATTCTCATGAAACCAATGAGAAGAAAAATGAAAATAAAAAATCAAATAGGGCTTACCCCTCGCCAAAACCCTATAGAGGCACCATGTTGAATAAATAACTCCTCAATCACCCGATCAAATATATGAGCAAGAGGAAGGTATGAAAGATATACATCCTTTGAAGTCAACTGCAAAATTTATACAAAACAAATAAAAGAGTCAAGTGAATAGATTGGGTAGAAAAAAGGACCAAAAAAATTATGCTTTACACGTCATATAATTAATGTCATATCTTCATCTATGACATGCACAGAATATAAGAGAAAATTACCGCTTCATTCACACTTTCTAGTAGCCGTTTCACCCCAGCTAGAAGAGTGACAATACTGTCATTTGAAATCATCACTCCCTTGGGATCACCAGTTGTTCCGCTAGTGTACATTATTGTACAGATATCCTCTTTCTTCTTCACTGGGAGTTCATATTGTTTGTTCTCCCCCTGCAAGGGACATATAAAAAGACCATTACTCGTTGGTCTCATTTAAGCTTAAATAAGAATCAGAAACTAAAAACAAACTTTAAAATCTAAGAAGAAAAGGCATCTTATTGTGGTTAATGAATGTAAATGCACATTAAATAAATATATTAATAAATAATAAAATTGAACCAAAACTCCATCCATGTTTCATCGCTGGCATTTTATGAAACACAATTAGTGAGATACTAGAATTGTTTCTTGAAATTGGCAAAACAAGGAGATGACACCCATCCATTAAATGTAATAATAGATTCTAAGCTCAAGTTCGCAAGCTAAAGGTTGAGATACAATACAGTACTGGTCATGAAGCATGCTTGCTACCAAAAATATTCCAAAAACACAGTTGGGATACAATATCACTCACAGAGTAACTTATCTGTGCATACATTTTCTAGCTCAAATTTTTACTAATATTGATGCAATAGTTGGATAGGACAAGAGTGATTGAGAAAGACTAGGCTACCAGGTTTAAAAACTCATCCCAAGAGTATACTGCCAAACCAAATTTCTCAATCTCTTCTTTCTCTTTGGAAGCAACCTTGCCAAAGCTCACAATTGCTGCATAAGGAAATAAATAACAAAATGATTTCTTGGTAACATGGGTAAAAAACAAACAAAAAAAATCTGTGAATATTAACTTACTTTTCATGTACTGTGTGGAGTTGGGAAATGTTTTCAACAGCTGAGAGAACAGAGGAAACCACGGATCAGTTAGAATGATATCAGCATGTAAGATTAAAATTCCTAAAGAGCTTGTATACCAGCTAATAGTGAACCTCTTGAATATTAAATTCAAGAAGACATGATGAAAAGCAGTGTTGTCAATAATGGATTTTGGATGCATGGACATAAAACATATACCTCGGTGATCTTTTTCTCTTCTACAAAAGCAATTGAGACCTCTGAATGGCATATAATGAATTCCACTGCATCGGCACCTAGAATGTAATTTGAGAGAGTTAAGCACTAATTGGCCTTGATGTAGAAGAGATATGCATGAAAATTGCAGGTTAGTCAATGATCGTTACATGCCAAATTCATCTATGAGGAAGAAGACCATACCTAATGTGTCATACAAAGGAACACAGTAGAGCCCATGAGCATTGCAGGCCTGCATCAGTTTTAGCGGTATAAATCAGAAACTTCACGAAGAAGGGAAACCATACTAATACAGAAAGAATAAATTAAAAAAACCAGCAAGTGATGAGGAAGCCTGCCACAGTAATCAAACAAAACCTTTTATCCAAAAAATAAACAAACAAACAAGTAAATAAATAGACAATCAAGCTTTAAAGATGATTAGAGTATGATTAGAAGGGCTATAGTCTATTTTTGAGTTAAGCATTGAAAACCAATGACAATGCATAGTTCCCTCACTCTACAATTAAAAAGTATGTTGAACCACATATTTCAGAAGGAATATTTTGAAGGAATTCTCCAACATTATATGAAATCCAATCCCATAGAAGGTAAAAAAAAATGCCTACAAGTTAATGGTGCAGAAACTTAGAAGAAAAATCAAAATGGAATGTGATTGGTATAGGGTGGAAACTGAAGAAGACAGCTTCCTAAAAAAACCAATATATGACCAGCAAACCTATAAATTAAATGGTCCAGAAACTTAGAAGAAGAATCAAAATGGAGCGTGATTGGTATAGGGTGGAAACTGAAGAAGACAACTTCCTAAAAAAACCAATATATGACCAGCAAACCTATAAATTAAATGGTCCAGAAACTTAGAAGAAGAATCAAAATGGAGCGTGATTGGTATAGAGCGGAAAATGCAGAAGACTTCCTTAAAAAAACAAATATTTGACCAGCAAACTAAGATAATCAAAGAGCATATACTCAAAAAACAGTGGCAAAACTCATTATTCATCCTTCAAGTGCTTTATGAATTAACAGGCTGTAATAACATTTTCTCTTATCAGGGAATCGATCACAAAGAAGGAGAAACTACCTCCATGCTCATAACCCATTCTGCACAATTAGCACCATAAATACCACATTTTGCGCCCTACAAATAACCAACACAGAGTTAGACACGAGTACAAACCCAATTTTGATTACAAAGACCGAGACTTCGTTTCAAAAAAAGTAGGTCCAATGCTTAACCGGTTCAACACCGCAGCTTCGAATTGAGTTTCCAACTTGGACCACCGTGTCATAAACTTGTTTGTAAGTTTGCCACACATAATTACCAGCCTACAAAAACAACAAACCCACGGTTACTAAAAAAAAAACCCACAAAAAGACATGGCAAGAAACAGCAAAGCTAAACCTACCTTGCCATTCACAATCTCACGACAACCGAGCATTGGGTTATTTGGATATTTCTCTACAGACATCCTGCAAACAACTCCAATGAATATTAGTCACACAACTAAATGACTTAATAAAAAAAATACCAAGGATTAAAAATTAACCAAAAAAAAGAAAAGGGATCTATTTTCTCTCAAACGAATCACGGCATATACTTTGGACGAATCACAAACAAGCATTAAAAATAAAGCCTTTTTACTAAATCTCAAACAGATTACAAATATCAAAGTAAATCTAAACGAATCACGGCATATACTTTAACCCCTTGTTTAACAAGATTTTATCAGGAACCAAACAGAAAGATTTTCTCACCGAAAAATATCCCAGCAACTTTCAAGTCCAGGAACCGGAGGGGGGAACCCATCTTTAGCAAAAAGACTACGATACACAGGACCCGTCGATGGCCTTCCATCTATAGCTTCCTTTGCTTTCTCTACTTCAACCAAGTACTTCCTCTGCTCCATTCGATCGATCACGGTTTCTGCTCTCTAAACGTATTTTCTATGTACTTGTGAAAGTATATGAACGAGTAAATGGAATGGGGTTGAAGATTTTGAGAGAGATTTTAAATAGTGCGTTTGAAAGGGAGGTGGGTGGCTGTGGGTGGCCAAAGAGGAGAAAGTAAAAGAGTTGAATTATTAAATAAATCATTTTCTTCGTCCTTCGAATTTAGAATCAAAGATTTTTCGTTTCTTTTCTTTTTTCCTTTTTGGGTGAGGACGTGAGACTTGGAAAAAAATAACTTAAAGAAAAGACAAGACGAGGACTAGTATGTCGTCCTGAGCTGTCATTAATTATTATATACATAGAGGTAGAGGAGAGAGAGTGTTAAAGTGTCCAATCTCTAATCTTAACTAGGTTTTGGTTTTGGTTTTTATTCCGGTTTTAAATTTAAAATTCTTGCAGACATTAGTTTTACAATTTTGTGAGATTGAATTTTCAACCTTACCAATTACAATAAATCATACATTAAGTTTTTTATATTTTATAAGAGAACATGGTTATTTTTCTTTATTAAAAATAAAAATACTGCCCATATAATTTTAACAAAATAGCCACCATGTATTAAATAAAAAATCTCATCATTTTTTTTTAAAAAAAAAAAAAAAAAATCTCATCATTACCGCACCCCTCATTATCCCTCATCTTCTCTAATATATCACATTCTCGATGTCACTTTCTCTGTCACATATAAATCTATTATTTTAGACAAAATTAAAAACAAATTTTCCTTTAGGCACATTCTTTGTCACTTTTCTCTTCTCTTCTCGTGTTTTGGTGTTCGAATTTATTTATTGTGTAGAACACTAAAGATATTCTCAGACCCGTGTATCTAGGTCTTTTTTGTTGTTCATTATTTTCTTTTTTTTTAAAAAAAAAAAAAGGAAAAGCAACGCATTGCTTGCTAATGCTCAAATTCTGGCATGTGGTGGCAAAAACAAATTAGGGCTAGGTTTTTTTTGTTTTTTTTGTAAAAAAATTAATTTTTAAACTTATTCTCACCCAAAAAACCTAATAAACACTATAAAAATCTTCTTAACCACCTAAAATACAAAAATCAACCGGATTAAAAAAAACCATAATCTTATTTTTATGCATTTTGATATGAAAAACTCACCACCATTAAATTCCTATCATAGATGAAAAATTTACAATTTTTTCTCTCTCAAACTAGGAATTAAAAAAATAAACAAAATGAAATTATGGATCTAGAATAAGATTATACAAAACTAAAGGGACTGAAAAGGTAATCAAAAGAAAATATGGGACAAAAACTATTTGTATGCAAATTTTAGAGTGGCCATGCGTGTTCTCCATGTTCTACACTTTATTCGTCTCTTTTTATTTTTTTTCTTCACAGAATAAATTATATGAAATTGTTGATGAATTTGGCCACATAAGACTCGAAGAGAGAGAAAAAAAATGATCAAAATGAAAAGAAAAGAAAAGGCCAAAAAATGGCATTGCGGATTGATGTACTGTAGAGTACTGGGTACAAACCTGCAGTTTTTGATAGTAGGGGGGCGAACCTGCAATTTAATTGGAAGTTGTACATAAATCTTGCTCTTTCTTAGGTGGGTGGCGGTTAGTTGATGCCCTTTCTTTGAATTATCCAGCAATCACATGTGTAGCTCTAACTAGCTATTTTAAGTTTTTAACCGTGATTTATCACGGGTTAAATTGTTTTTTTTTTAAAATGATATACAAGCTTTTTAAAGTGCTTTTATATATATAAAAAATTTATATCAAAATTAAAGGGGTTGTTTAAGAATGTTATAGATATTTTTTAAAAAATATATTTTTTAAATGTATTAAAATAATATATTTTTAAAATTTTTTAAAAAATTATTTTTTACATCAAAATGATAAAAAAAAACACTAAAAATTAATTTCAACAAGAAAAATCAGATTTTGATGAAAAGTAAGTTTAACCTCAATGTTAAACGAGTATTAAAAGCTTGTGTGTATATCTAATTAAATAAATTGAAACTATGTTTGTTACAAACAAATAAATAAAAATGATAAATAAAGATGAAAATTGAAAAATTGAGAGGTGGATATAAACTAAGATATTTGGCTTCCAACTCGAGTTTTTTACACGGTTGTGTTTAATGACTTTATTCACAAAAATTATATTTTTATTTAATCAAATGACAATAAAATTAGACACACATGAAATTAATTGAATAAAATAAAAGACAAAGAATATTATGAAGGGTTACATATATTAAAAATATTATCAAAAAATAAATACTTTTTTATTTTAAAAATAAATTTCATTTATATAAAACATAAAGAAAATACATATGAATTAGAACAATCTCTTAAAAAATTAAATGCATACAAAATAGCTAAAAACATAATCTCTATGTAAATAAGCTAAATAAACAAAATAAAGAGAGAAGAAGTATTAATTTACATATAAATTTAAAAATTATTTTGAAAAATACATATAAAAGGCATTAATTAAAAAAATATTTTTTTAAAAGAAAAAGACCAAATTCTTCTGAATTTAGATGGGGCGAGTGACATGCATCCGTCCCAAATTTTTTTGAAAAAACTAAGTTAGACATGTTATCGGCAGACACAAATGGCGTGCTATCTGATATTCTGCCTAATTTTCAGTCAATGTTGTGGCTGGAAAATTAGATCGGAAGTTTTTTCGACCTGAAAGCTCATTTTCAACCCATTATTGGCCCAACACACCTAGAAAACATCTTAGGCAATCCGATAAACTCATTTATGGTTTCAAAACCCCTAAAAAACTATCTCAAAACCTAAAATCAACCCGAAATAAAAAAAAATCTTTTCAAGCTCAAATATGTTTTTTCTAAACAATTTCAAGATGAGAAAACACCAAATGTAAATTCTCTTCATCAAATGGAACAATCTGACGCTAATATTTATCGTTTTTTATGGTTATAATCGATGCCAACATAATTTTTCCCTTTTCAATGTTGGATTCCGACGACCTTTTTTCACCTCTCTCAAATAAGGGACTAAATAATAAGGAAAAAGAAATTTTGATCCAAAATTGATTTTACCCTTAAGTTTTTGGAAACTTAAGGGACCTAATATTTATAGTTTGAAAAGTTCAGGGACTACAATATATATTTTTAGATTTACTTATTATAATTTTTATTCCGTGGTGATTTCCGTGAAGGTTTTTACAATATCACATTAAAAACTTCCGTTTGGCTGGCTGGCAATCAATGGATTCAGGCAGTTCAGATTCTATGAAGGTTGTTTTGTTAATTAGTGGGCCGAGTCATGGTTTCATGCCAAACCAATGGCTAAAAGATGCTTAAAATGAAAGCACTTTCTTTGAAGAATCCAGCAACCACATTTTCCAGCCCTAATTTTTACTGAGAGTGGTTTCTGCGAAGGTTTTTACAAGAACTCAAACAGTTCAGATTCTCTGGTTGTTTTGTTAATTTGTGGGAAGAGTCGTCGTTTCATGACAAACCAATGGCTAAAAGATGCCTAAAATGGCTGCACTTTCGTGCATGACACTACGGGTGATGCTGAGTAGCTGAAACCATTTTTAGCAGGATTTATTCCAGCATATGTGGAGCTCAAGTCATGCCGCTCTTGCTAGCTTAAAAATAATAATAATTAAAAAGTCCACACTTGTACTCTAAATTGTTATCCTTCCTCATTCCTCATAGAATTTCTTTTCTTAAATTCTAGGGACAATAAATTTACCCTCAAACTTTTTCTTCTTTTTTTTACAATGGAGAGGTCGAGAGCTTTAGAATGGTTAAATTATGCATTTTCTTATAATTATTGATTTCTTTTAGAATCTAAGTTTATTTATAATATTTGTCAAAGAACCATCTCAACTCAATAGTTTAAATTGTTAAGCGAGGTCCCAGGATATGATTTGTATTATTCTCTAACACACCTCTTTAAGTAAAAACCCTTTAAACTTGAAACTTGCACAGATCCACATTACCTTGTGATTAATTTTTATCAAATAAATGAGAATGGTGAGATTCAAACCCGTGACCGTTTGGTCATCAAGGCTCTGATACCATGTCAAAAAATCATCTCAACCCAATAGTCTAAATTTTTAGATGAGATCTCATGATATGATTTATATTATTCTCTAACAATATTAACTTTAAAATGAAATGATTCTAATGCAATCGACTTTCGTGGTGGCTCCTTTGATGGGCAGATTTGCTCTCCAAGTTACTATCTTGTATTTTAATAGAAGAGAAGGTGGCAGGAAAGAGATTTCTCATAATTTTATATTTTGAATCGTTATAGGTGATTTTCCTAAGATCTATTTGATAATAAAAACTTATCCAAAGATGGCTTGGCAATTAAAAAAAATACATTAAATCTAGATTGTGGATATAAACTTTAAGAAAAATATTGATAAATGTTAAAAATTAATTCAAAACCATTATTGATTAAAATGAATAACCCCTATGTTCTTTTTTTTCCCCCTCTTATAGATAAACAAACGTTTCCACAAAAAAAAAAAAAAAAAAAAAAAACGGTATGCTGCATTCAAGTATAGCCCGATTCCCTACCATGGTTTTCAGATGCGTGAATTAAACAGATATTGATCATGATGTCCTACAAGAACAAATTACCGGTGATTTTCCTAAATTCAAGGTTTTTTTTTAAAAAAAATATGATGTTTTCAACAAATTCCAAGATGAAGTCATATATGGAGAGGAACACACATGCCATCCTGACCACTATAAAATAATGGGATAATAGAACGCGATAGCCACGAAGGAGGAAGACCATATACTGCATCAAGATTTCATATCATTCGCTGTTGTGAGAAAAAAATAATATCTACACCCACACTAATTAGCTGTCAAATCAATATTTTTGCAGTATTAGTTATAAATTAACGAGATTGGATCTTAGCTTTTCATTAAAATTATTATTAACTATTAAATATACAACTAAAACATGTGCGGTCATCACTATAGTTGAAATTATTTTTCGTTCTCAAACAAATCACTCTAGATTAAAACTCTAAATTGGAGTAGTGAATTTTTTCAAAATTTTCTATTTAATTCTTAAATTTTTTTCTTTGTACTATTGAGTTCTTTTTAGCCTAAATTAACACTTAATTACATATTTTTTTCAAAAAATAATTGAATTGAAAGTTAGAAGACTGGGGTGAAAAACACAGGTGAAGTAGGTAGTAACTTTCATCTTTGTTTGAAAAGTACATTTGATTCTCTTATTTTTTTTAGCTACCAAGTGACCAATCCCTCTACTTCTAGAAAAAAAAAATTGGTATCAAACTTTAATTTTATTATTTTTTTAATTTTTTTGAAATCGATTAATTTAATTCAGGCTAACTCCCGCATAGTTTAATTAGAAACTCAAGTTAAGTAAAGAGTTAAGTTAGAAGTTTTCAAAATTGACCTATTAGATTGTGTTTAATAATATTGTTAAAAAAAATTTCAAGCTCCTAGTATTTTGACCCATGCAAAATTGAGGCATTTATACCTCATAAATTGGTTTTATTAATGATATATTTAATGACTTCTAACCATCCACCCTCCAGCATGTTATCCACATTGATTCATTCTCTCCAGGGATAATCCTAGTTTTATAAAAGAATTAGTTAGAAGGAAAGGGAATAATTTAGAAAAAAACAAAAAACAAATCACAAGAATTTCAACACAATCTTCTGGGCATGCAAGCGTTTGACAGAAACAGCTGAAATCATCGTGTCCTATTTAAAGTCTCAACCTTATTTAAACATGAGAGGTAATCAAATCATCTGATAATCAGAGGAATTTGCCACTTTAAGAAGATAAGCACATAAAACTATTTTAATCACCGGTCATTTTCAAGAAATTTATTTGAACCAACCCCGGCCGGCATTCATGCGGAGTAAAGTAGATCAAACCATTAGTATGACACATTAGTATTTTCTGACTAAATTGCTGACGGAAATTTTTAGTCGACATATTTCATCGACAATTTTAAAAGATCTACAGCCGACAGTTCTTCTTACCAAAAACACAACAATCCAACCTGAAAATACGGCCACCCAACCCACCAGTGTTCACATATCGCTCTTTTGATTTAACTTTTTATGAAACTTCACCGAACCAAGCAAGCAAGCCTGTCATTTTCTCTTGCAACCCATTAATATTTTCGGTTAATTTATTGAAATTGTTTTGTAGTGTTTGTAGTTTACTTATATATTTAAGTATTTTACAGCTTTTTGCTAGAGAAATTTATTATATTATTTTTTTTAGGATTTGAGGGAAATTGAATTTATTTATCATGTGATGAGAAAGTAAGTTTCATTTTGTAATAATAATATCATATTGACATACCAACCACTTCTAAGTAAACAATCAAGCGAGAGTTAGATGGTTTCACGAGTCTTGTTTATGCTAAAATCATTGGAGTAACGTTACTTCCCCACCTATCTTAGATTTTAAGGTGTGTGCCTTTAAAGTGATGCATGACAATAAAAATATGTGCTAAAGTAGTAAATGTAAGAAAATAAACAAACAAGCACAACAAACAAGATAATAATAATAAGACAAAAAGCAAAGCTTGGTCAAAAGTTCTCAGTAAAATCGTCATTCTGTCGCACCTGACATCGCAATAACTTTTCAGTTTCTAAGAAAAAGAATAAATATCTGGCATCTTATTCTTATAGGGAAAAAAAGTTTGGTTTAAGGAGTTGCAACCTAGTATTATGATCACTAAGAACCTTAACTAGTTAACAAAAAATCTATGTTACGAGACTGATTACGCAAAAGAAAAGATACTATCAACCCTTAAACGTCCTACCTGAGGTAAGCTACATTGCTGGTTTTGTTTTAAAATTGCTAAGAATTTGTTGTATTTTGCTTTTAATGGCCTGCCTATAATATTCTCAATTCTGATGTCATTTGAATATTCAACCACAAATACCTCCACCCCTGGTGTTAGTAAATATTGAGTAAAAAAATATGGTATTCCTGACTTTGACATCAGTGAATATTAGGATTCAGAATAATTTCTAATTCTAGTGTCCGGTTCATAATTCTAACATCAGTGAACATCAATGGTATTTCTAATTCTGACATTAGTAAATATAAATATTCATGACTCTGACACTAGTGAATAAACAAGTAAATTTTTTAATTGAAAGCAAAACATATTTTTTCTATTTTTGCAACGAGGGGTCCTTCCTTTTTTTTTTTAGAGAAAAAGAAAAGAAAAGAAAAGACATGTATATATTTTATACTAGATTTGTATTTTACAATATAAGTCTACAACTCAATACCAAGTAACATCCTAGGAGTCTTGTTAAACCAATTTACGGTCTCAAAAACGTAAAAACCCGCCCTAAAACCCAAAATCAAACCAAAACAAAAAATCTTTCCTAACTCAAATATGTTTTTCTAGTCGTTTTCAAGATTAAAAAAAAAGAACACCTAATCTTAGTTCTTCTCATCCTATGAAATCATTTGACATAAAAATCGATCATTTTGATGGCCGAAGTCATCACCAACGACAACTCTCTCTCTTTCTAAGCCGGAATTCAGTGACCCCCTCTCTCTCTTCCAACAAAAAAAAGGACTAAAAATGAGGAAAATGAAGTTTGGTAGCAATTTTTTTTTGAAAATTATAGGCACCGATCACCTAATATCTAAAAAAAATGGGAGAAGAAAATGAACTTTTAAAACAAATTTCAAAGCCGCTATCTATATTACCCGTGTTTTTCACTTCAATTCTCTTTCTTTCAATTCAACAATTTTTTTTTTAAAAAAAACATGCAATTGGGTTCAAATCTTAGCTCAAAATGGCTCAATCATGCCAAAAAAAAGTTTGAGAATCAAAATAAAAATTAAAAAAAAAAGTATTACAATCCATTATAAATTGTGAAAGGATAAATATTTTCCTTACATGCTTTAGTTTTTGTTAACAAGGAAATATCTCAATAAATTAAATCTCAACTTAGTTCATTGTTTTGTTAAACCAACGTGCGCCCAAGGCAAAAGAAAAAAATTGCGGTTTGTGGGCGGCAACTTTCAAAGTTCACATTTAAATAATCGTAGTGTATATAGAATATAACAAAATTAAATCGTATCATCGATTTCTTATGAAAGCGTTTATGCTTAGGCCACGGTCGGTCCTCCTTATCGTCAACCCCTCCATTGTAAATATTTGATTGAGGCTAGCGGCTAGCCATGGCCAAAAGCGTGGCTTTAAATCTACTTAATTAAAGCTTGTATTAAATTCTTATGAAAGAGAGCGGCCCCTACAAAAAAGATGGAAGGAGGAGCATTTACTCTTTTGGTCTTTTAATTATGTGGAGAGAAGAGCTAATACTGGAATAACTAGCGTGAAATTAATATAATCACCTAGTTGGCATTGCTGGGCCTGGCCATGACTATTATGATATGCTGGCTCACCCTCCTATATAGGTAAACGCCTACACCCTGCTCAATTGTAGGTTCCAAGAGTTTCAAGCTCTCGAATCCTCCCAAAGATTATGGAAGGAATCGAATAATTTATGAGCCACCATTCATTCACTCACTAGAAAACAACCATCCATGGCTGAAAAGAGGGAGGAGGGGAGGATGTGTGCGTGGAAGAGAACTGCCTATCAAGTGAAAAGGCTCGGTGGAAATAAATTAAAAAAAAAAAAAAACCCTTGGAAGTAGTAGTGGCACATTATTCAGAACACTCTCGAAGAGAACCAGGTGGTTGAACCGATCAACAAACCTGTTTAAATCCGTCCAGTATTAGCATGAAATTACGAGTACCTAATTCAAGCATGTCACACTTGACAAATTCAACAAGGATTGCCAGCAGCTCAACCAAACATGGTTTCAACTATAATAACCAAGAATCTGTATCGTAGCGTGATTCACTTTTCAAGCATACAAAAAGCTTCATCCAAAAAAATACTAATATTACAGTCTATGAAACCCAGTAAGACATTTATTACATGTGCCGGAACCCCAACTTCACATACCAATATTCTGAACTCGACAAGGAAAAAATACTATCAGTCAAAAATTGCACTCTTCTTTTGCCTGTTAAATAATTCGCGTGCCTCCATTCATTCATTGTTACAGAGTACGGTCGTTATAATAGCAATAGCCGTGATGGTTTGGCTACTAAATTGAATAAACTCTCACCTCTTGTTGTTGTTTTTCTTCCTTCCCTTTACTTGTTTCTCTAGACTTCTAAGCCTCTGGCTTAGAACTGAAGCCGGTGATATTCTTGGGACACCAGGCTTTGATGATGGTTCAACAGGTAATGGGGAGGCAGGTTCCTGTCTTGCTGCCACCTGTTGTTTGAGTGCCTCAAGCAGATCGAAGGAAGAGGGTGGAGTGGTGCTTGCTGGTGCCACAGGTATTTCAGGAAGACCTAAGAACTTCTTTACCCCAGGGGCTTTAAGCGCTGAAAATAGAAACAAAACAGTTATTTTGAAAGGAAAAAAAAATCCGTAATGTAAGGACTTTGTTGGTTCATGAAATAACAGAAATCCAGCAACTGTTGGACATTAAAGCTCCCGAGATTACCTGCCAAAAAAAATAAAAGGAACTTAAAGGACTCACCTAAGCCGTAAAAGAGTGAGAATAAGTTGGATGTGACCCAATAACAAAATATGGCCTGCAAAAATAAATGGAAGTGAACTTCAGCATTTGTGTTACTTTATAGCAATCAGAATTCCATGTCGTTTTTTTACTATCTAATGATGCCAAAATAAACATAATGACACAAAATGAAAAGGAGGGAGGGGTTGGGGGGAAGGGAAAGACAAACTGAAAATCACAATCCCATGACAATCTGTAGAACCTGCCAGTGAAATATTAAGTTGGCTCAAAAACTATTTCACATTTGGCAGTCCATTCTCCATGGTGAAAGTTCCCAACATACAGTAAGAGGATTGACGCGGGACAACAAAGGAAGCAAAACTTGTGTCTTTTTATAGAGAAGGGTATTTCTGTAATTTATGGAAAATCTGGAAATTTGTTTGTGTCTAAATTTTATTTTCTATATAGTATTTTATTAGAACTAAGGAGTAATCAGCTTTATTAGGTTTTTCCCATTCTACATAGACTTAATATGTTATTATTTATGAATTTATGTCCTTGTTAGAATTGGACTACTAGAACTCTATAAATATGTAGTCTTTCTATATTATGCATAGAAATTTATGAATAAAATTCAAGCAATTTGCTATTGATTGTGTGACTCAATCTCCCTTGGGTGTGACTCCTAAGAACCCTAGGTGTGACTCCTAGAACTCCATCCCATATTCTTTCTCATATTCCAGCAGAAATCGACTTCAATACAACCCTAAACAGCCTTTGAAACTCAGATTCAGAACAGCCCCTAAGCTGTCCTGCATCAAGGATGCTATTAGCCTAACATGCCTACAGAAATGCAGCATCGTACAATGCAACAAACTAAATATAACTTCATAGTACATCCATATTGCCCATTGCATGAGGATACACAGCAAGCTCAGATAACAGATGTAAAATACAAGATATCATGCAATAAAAAAGTGATGGCAATATTACATTAGGGAAACCCATAGTCAGTGGAACTGAAGCAACCGCAAAGACCCTTGAAACTTTTTTCATGGTGGCAGCAATGGGATTTCCTTCCAGACCTTCTTGCATGTTGCACTGACAAAGGATCAAAAGTGGGATAATTAGAAGCTGATAAGAACATAAAGCAACACCAAGTAAAACAAGATGAAAACTCAATTAATTCCAAGACAACAAGAAATACAAGGAAGTGCTCCTTGCTCAACTTTACTAAAAGAGGCCCTACCTCCACTGTTATCCAGAAGGTCAAACCCGTCAGAATCGGCAAGATGTATAAACTATCTGGAGTTGTCAGATCAAGAAACCAGTATGCACCACCACTTTTAAAAGATGGTACTTTCTCTGTCATGTTCGAGATCTGCGAACATATATATATCAAAGACATATTCAGATATAAAGATCAATCTAAAATGAACACCCAACTCTATAGGATGTTTTGAGTATAGAAAAGCATTTTACCGCAAGGAAAAAACTGACGAAGATAGGACCTTGAATAAAGAGCCCCTTCAATGGAGTAAGAGGACTCACACCATATCTGCAATTTGAAAATCACAATGAACTGAGATACATGAAAAAAAAAGATCCTCATAGAGAAATGTGCCACAATAAAAAATGGAGTTCCTAACAATAATTAAAGCCGGCATAAATATATACAATATCCATAAGCATTTTTTCATTATGGCAATCTCAAACTGGAGAAACCATGCATGAAAATTATATTTGCTACATGTTTAAATACATGGAGAGTTGCTTACTCTTTGAAAAGCTTCTTCATTTGTTTTTGGCCTTCAGCTAAAGCCATGGGGTCCATAGCCTGAGAGAGAGAGCAGGGGGGAGTTAATATGCGTCAAGGAAGCATTTCCCCAACATATTGTTAAAGCATGTATTGTTTGCATTCACATGAACAAGTCCAAAGTGAATAAAGGTCTATCGCACTGTTAAAACTATTATATAAACTGCAACCCTTCATTCAAATAAAAAGACCAGGCATTGCATATCATAGATCTTTCAAGCTTAACCTAGCAAGTAGGAGGTTAGGTGAAGTAGAATCAAAATACCAGGAGGCGTGATTTAATGATAACGTGACAATGTAAGTTTACCATCCAAAAGATGCCAATAGAGATGCCAAATAAATAAAGGTTTATAAACATGCAACCAAATGACAAGGAGAGATTTCCCAGTACATCAAATTTGTGTGTGATGGGGGGGCTTCACATGTAACAAGTGACACATGCTCGGAGGAAGGCATCAGACCTTATCAGACATCTGTTGCCTTATCTCTTCCAAATGTGGCCTCATGAGCTGCAGAGAAGACATGGGGTCATAAATCATTACATTTAACAGATTGATGGGAGCGCAAAAATCTTCACAAGTGAAAAGGTTGCACCCAAACAAAATAGTGGCAGGAAGTAAAGCAACCAAAAGGGGGGAACACACTGCACCACATATTTTTGCATGCCAGAATCCTGGAATAGCTTAACCATTAATCAGTTGCACATAATTCTTGCCACCGGAAGCAAGTTAATCATCTACATAAAAATGTAGTCAAAAGCAAGTAAAAGATGATGAATAATAGACTAGCTATTAAAAAAGAAGCACAACCTCCATGTCTAGGAGGGGTTGAGTATTGGGAACAGAGACTGGTGATGCTTAGGATTCTAAAGCATAAAGCAGATGTGGCATTCAGAATTTAGAAGCACAAGCACATATCTGTCAGTTTTGAGTTTGAAGAAGTGTAATGAAAATGATAGAAGAACAATAACAGAGATGGAAGTTAAGAAAAAATATAACAAGCACCATAGGCAATCATGTAAATAGATCGTGTCAGAAGCACCATAACCAAAATACAAAGCTTGCACTCAATTCAGATGACGTTACTTTTTACCCACTGTGGAAGTGTGTGACTGTGCAAAGACATCAAGGTGCTAACACACATAACACTGAAACAATCAAATAAGATGGGGAGAAATTGAAGATGCATCAGCAACTAAAACAACATACAGTGAGTTTTGTAGTGGCTTTCAGTTGATTAATTAAAAGAGGAACGGTTGCCCCTCTAATCAGAAGAGTTGTTACAATTATGGAAGCCCACCTGAAAAAAGAAAACATAATTAGATAAATAGAATAGCTTGGCTTTATGTCACATATTACTAAAACTTCCAGAACTTCCAGGTTAAAGGGAACTAAGAAACCATTGAATCAAAATGCACATTAATGAATAACCTTTGACTTCATGACCATTGAAAACACAACTTAATATGATCCACAAGTAGATGAATGCTATAAAAGTTCTTTCAGGTTGAATCATGTTAATACCATACACTGGCTAAGTCCCTATTCTGTCAATGGCTGAGACATGGCTTCTGATTTGAGCCTAATTATGCAATACCCCCCTCTGGCGTTTGGGAACCCCCAAAATAGGGTAACTTTATTTCTTTGAGAAAAAGAGATCAAAATACCAGTTGCTACAAATGAAACATCTACATAAATTACTGCATGCGAGTAAGCCTGAAACATTCTAAAAGAAATGGGTTTGGCAGATTCTTAGAAACTCATATTCTGATTAATTATTGGGCTAAGGCATTCTTTCACTGTCCTATCTGTCCATGTTACGAAATCACTCTTTCAACATTTAATGAAATATGCATTAGCAAACAGAACCAAATAGTCCAGTACCAGTTGAAACCAGTGAAAGAATGCACTGCATCAATAACATGCTGGAGAGCCGCAACAGGAAAGTAAGAATCAGCAGCAGCAATGGCAACCTCATTCACCACAGGAGCCTGAGCAGACACAGCCTCAAAAGTCGTGTCTGTGAGAACATCAGCAACATCATTTATCAGCTCAATGTTTTCTGACCCTCCACCAATAGTTGACATATCCCGACAAAAAGACACCCCAATGCTTGGCGAAAGAGATAAATCCAAACATCTCCTATTATGAAAGAAACCAAATACAGCCAAATTATTATCAAATCTTTTTCTGCTGCTTCCAAATGACCTCTGCTGAAATAAATTACTCATTCCTTTTGAAGAAGGACCCTCTTCAATAGAATTATGTTTGCGATCATCGTCGTGGAGAATGTAGCTAAACGAAGCATTATATCTTCTTCTTACAATGTTTGCTCTTGTTGACAGACTCCGCACATAAGCCATTGATTCAAAGAACAAAATTCCTCTACCAGAAATCAATAACCGACAAAATTAGCAATACAAATTATAATCAGCATCATATTATATGTGCATCTCAATTTATAAAAAAATAATAATGTTTTTTTGATAAAAAAAGAAAAAAAACTTAAATGACATGATTATCATACAAACGTGTTATAGTTGTGCGTTAGCAATTAAATCATGACTCGACAACAATTCAATTCCAATTAAGAAAAAATGGGGGTCATAGAGCTCTTTATAAGCTTAAAAGATCAGAAATTTCAACCATTTAAGGTTCCAATACATTTAAGCACCAAATCAGAGATTGGAAATTTTAACGGGTTTGTGGTGTCTAACAATTTTCTCAGAAACCCAACAAGTAGAGGAAAATTAACACCCAAAACAATTAAAAATAGTTGGAAACTTCAACTAGAAACATTGAATTATGAAGAGTGACTACCGTTCTCAGTGCTTGAGAGAAAGAATTTCACTTAAGAGTGGCCATTCCATCGAGTTTTTTAGCTAATCAGATCAGAGCAATTACAGGGTCTAGGGTTTATGAGGGTAATTTTGTAGTTATATGCGTTGGACTATATGTGAGCCCGTGACTGGACCTAAATGGGCTCGGGTATTAAATATAGGCCTAACTCTAGTCTGAAGCTCGTCAATTTATCGGGTTTGCTCTTTAGTTATCGTGTGGGTTTCAAATAATGTAAGGAAATGACATCAGTAAGAATTTTTTTTGTGAATAAATTATTTTCGGCGCAGATTGATTTTATATATATATAATGAAAAAACGGTGCATATTGCTTGCCTAAAACCGGAATTCTCAACTAAAAATGTTTAGATACTCCAGGATTGACCTTGGAAAAAATTTAGATAATTGGGTAAATCTATAAGTTATCAAATCAGTAGTTTTTATTAAAAAATAATGTTTTGTTTTTTTATTTGGTCGAGTTTGATAAAATTACCTGCATTATTATATGAATAAATCAGTTAAATTTAATAAATATCATCTTTGATTTAATTAGAAATACAAATTAAATAATATTTTAGATCTTGAATTTCTCTATCATTTTGAATTTAACAAATATGTCTTAAAAATTATCTTGTTTAATTATTAAAAAACCCAAGGCCGTAAAATCCTTAGTCTGAAATTGGATCAATAAGTATTTGTCATTTTGGCTTGTTAGGGGTTGTTTGTTTTTATATTTTAAAAATATTTTAAAAATTTTATCCTTTTTTTTTATTTTAAATAAAATTATTTTTATGTTTTTATATCGTTTTGATGTGTTAATATTAAAAATAATTTTTTAAAAATATATATATATTATTTTAATACATTTTCAAATAAAAAAATACATTAAAAAAATTATCACTACAAAATTTCTGAATTGTTTACGAGCTGGTGCATATATAACCGATAGGGAACGATGTAAAACGGCGTGTTGAGTATTATTAAAGTTTCTCACATTTTCTACGTTTCTTCCTCTTTATTTCTCCCCTTCTTTCAAAACTGTATCGTCAGCGTAGCACTTCCTGGCACCTGTAGAAGCTTGAATTTTGTATCGAAGGGGTCAATTCTACGGTTTAATGGCAATTTTCCTCTTCAACTATACAGATTGTGCCACCTTTACACCTCTGCTGTTAATTTTAGCAATTTCATCCCTGAAACTATCATGCTTTGGACAAATATTGTCCCATTTAACTATTAATATTTCAAAGTATTTGACGGTGGGACTCTCGTAATATCACGTAGCAAAAGACTTTATTGCTTGTGCCAGAGAGGAAATTCTTACTTTTGAAGGATCAAGCTTTGGACAGTTGAAGTGGTACTGTGTTCTTTATGCAAACTAATTCAATCGCGGAGGTAACTTCCAAGTTGAGCTGGGAAACCAAAAATACAGCTTTGCTTTCTCGTTGGGACCACATGATAGTTCGCTCGCTGGCAAAACTTTAACGAAGCAAGATGCTTTGTTCTTCCACGAGACTATATATAATCAAGAATGTTATTGACTTCTTCCTTTCCACTGGGATCTTTGATAACAAGTTTCCAAAAGAACTCGATGATCATACAGCTGGTGGTATTGGAGCTTAATGCCTCTTATGATTGCTTCTGGTTATGTAGCACCTCCTTATGCTATGGATTGTATATTACATCACATGGCATGGTCAAAGAAAAAACTCATGTGGATTGAAAGGTGCAGTAGAAATCAAATTCAAGTCAAGGAAGAAGATGCTTGCTTACAAGCATTGGGTTCTTCTGTTTACCCTCCAGGATAAGGGTCGAGATTCTTTAAAACCCTGTTAGCTTTACTCAATCCGTATACTCTATATTTTTTATATTTGATAGTACGTGGATTAAGTATTTATTTTTATTTTATTTAGAAATATGTTAACTTTAAAGTTCTTATTAGTAGGCTTTGTATCTATTAGATTTCTTTAACATAACAAAAAATAGATTATTTTTTTCGTATAAACTTACCAAAATCAAATGAAGTGCTTCCATTATTGGTCACTACTTGTAAAAACATATGCAAATCAAGTAACTCTCATGTACAATAGAACATCAAAACTCCAGCAAAAATATACACCTTGTAAAATGTAATTAGTCATCTATGGTGTTGATAATGAAGAGTATGATGAGGTCAATGAAGAGGAATGGGTCATTACAGATGACCCGTCCGGTGAATTTCTACACAACGGGCATGTTGCATTCATTTTAAGCCATTCATCTACGCAGTTAGCATGGAAGTAATGGTTGCAGTTAGGAATAGTCCTTAGTGTATCCTTGGGCTGATACTCAGATAAACATATAGGGCAAGTGTTGTCATTAGGCTTAGGCAATCTTCCACTGTCACCAAGTTGGGTTTTGGGGTAAGATTCTATTGTTGGTCCATCAAGACCAGTAACCACCACACATGGCTGTGGAGCAACTGAGGTAGACATTTCCATGGTGGGTTCATTGCCGCTGCTACGTGCCTTAAGTCTGCCAAACACGTAAGAGACAATACCAATGATGCATAGCAGTCCTGGTATTCCAGCACCTATTATGATGCCATATTTTGCACTTCTTGGGAGAGGACCTAGCAAGGCAAAATCATGAACAAGGATTAGAATAAAAAAAAAGAGGAGGAGGAAGAGAGGAAGAGAGAAAGAGAGGAAAGGAAAGGGAAAAAGGAGCAATGAATATTCAGATGATATTCTTTCTAGGTTGCAAATCTACCATTTCGAATCAATCTTGGCCTCTCATCTATTCACGGGTTTAATTTAAACAATTTGGTCAACCAAGAGTTTCCTCCCTTTCTTCGATTTCAGTCATTTTTAGGTGAAATACATGGTGTGCTTTCATTTATCACAAATGGAATGAAAGAGTGCAGACTGCGGGAGCTGCTGTAAAATTTAAAGCCTCAGTCCATTATTTAAGATGTGCCAAACAGGTTGTAATACCAAGCCACGGAAGGAAGCTGTAATGAAACCTGAAGAATTAGAGATATATCAATTATGGGGTCTTGATTACAGTTACCTTGTATACCTATTTGTTTTTTTTTTTTTTTTTGCCTGTTGTTTTCTTTCACAGCTTTCTGTTTGTAAGCAGGACTGATAAATGGATGTGTTTGTTTCCTGCTGATGTAATCGTGTTTTTAAAAATTAAATTTTTTTTATAATTTTAAATTATTTTTAATATATTGATATCGAAAATAATATTTTTAAAAATAAGAAAAATATTATCACTTAAAACAAAAACTAAACGCTACCAAAATGTATTCATTCATTAAAAAAAATCATTTGGTGAACAAATCCTTAGTCATTTACAAATCACAAGGATGTGAGACAGCATAACAACCAAACATTCCACCTAAACTTAAATTAAAAAAAATAAAAATCCAATGACTTTGGGGAAATTCACCATTCCCACATAACATTAAAAAATTTGACATTCATTGATCTCATGAGCAAAGAATAGGAAGATTCTAACACAACAAACAAGAATTAGAGTGCAAGATTTTCTGAGAAATTAAAAAATCTAACTTCTGGGTTTCTTGACTTTTAGTTCTTGCGTGGAATCCGAACGCCATCGTCATACCAAAAAAAAGTATACCACGTCTCCCTATAAAGAGCTGACACGTATGCAATTGCATTTTCAGCGTTCATACAGAAAGCGATTCCCCACCCTACGGAATCATGTGACCACCCAACCTCTCCCTTGTCCGTTTTTTTTTTTTACTAGCAATTTGACTTTGAAGCTCAGTCGATCAATATTCATCTTCTTCCCCTAGTAGCTAAGACCCTTTCAAGACATTCTGTTGCGTTTTATGACCACTAAAATCATATGCACTGTTAAATAATGTGTACAGGATCATTTTCAATTTTGAGTACCCAATGGATGAATTTTTAGTAAGTTATTAGTTATTACTAAAAATTCAATCAAGATAAATTTTCTGATTCTATTTCTCTACGTGCCTACTTTTAATCTTGTAATTAATAAAGCGAAAATAATATAACATCATGCAAAAAATCACCCTAGAATCATCATCATTTTATCCCATGTTCAATCCTAGATGTAATATATACACACAGTATCATTTTAGTCGAGAACTTCTGGAGGCAAATCATGCTTGTGGCGACTCCCAAGTGTAGCATGTAGGTGGAGACTCCCTCTTTAGAGCATGTGGGGGTTATGAACAGTTTAGATGGAAAAGTCGCTACAGGCACGACTGCTCCGACCAGCTATTAACGTTTTTCAGAAAACATACCTTTGCTACGACCGTTGCAATCAATGGTCAGACCAGTATTCCCCTTGAATTGACAAGTCCCACCGTCCACTTCACACGGCAGACAATAGGGTTCATTCCAAATTAATCTCGTTTCACTATCTGACCAACGATACCAAGGAGGAACCGCCACTCTTTTCTTCAGTTCTGTACAAAAAGGTGGCATGAAATCAGGAAACGACTCGTAAATATTTGTTGGCAAGGTCACAACAGTGAAATTCTCGTTGCTAAGGCAATTAACGCGCCTTATCCCTGATATAACGGTGGTAGAATTTGTTGAGCAATTAAGGAAGGTGAAGAAATGATTGTAGTATTCAGGAATATTGAAAGGGGATCCTGACAGGTCAAATGACGAGTCTATGAATTTCTTCGCAAGGCAGTTTTGTGGGTCTGTTATGGTTACTGTTTGGCTTCCGTAGTTGATGTTTCGGACAGTGAAGTTGCCTATGTTTGGAAGGTCGAGGGTTATGATCTGGGTTTTACTGTCGCATGAGAGTTTGAAACCTGGGTAGCTGCATCTATTGTTGTCAAATCCGAAAGGGAATCGAACCTCTAGGCTGTTTCTAAGGCATGGATTATGGCAAGTGGTGTTGTTGCTGGTTGCTTTTTGAAGGAAGAGTAAAAGGAGGAAGAGTATTGGAGGAGCCATTTTTCGGGAACTAAAAAATGCTATGGTTTTATTGATTCTAGTGATTCCGTACATTTAAAGAAGAGCGGTTTCTTTTTCCTTTTAAAAACGCTTTAAATTTATTCATTTTTCTTGACTTTAATTTTTTTAAAATTATTTTAATTTACAATGTCAAAAATCAATTTTAAAATAAATATTATTTCAGTGTATTACCAAATAAATAAATAACATTTTAAAAACAATCCCCACGTATATTTTAGAATTTCAGCAGTCAACATGATATTTCCACAATTTGAATTTTCTTCGGTCTCTAGATTTTGAATCCAGTTATAACTCAGTCCCTTTATTCTTGTTTCCCTGTATTTTGGATTCAATTAAAACATGCTCTTGTTTTTCTAAATCTCAAATTCACCATTTGATAATTTAATTTCTTAAAGAGAACAGAAAAAACGTTTTGATAGGACAACGGCCAACAAGAGTTGAGGGACTAAGTTGTAGATTTTTAAATATGAAGGAGTCATTTTTACAATCAAGAGACTAAAGAATAATTCACTCTGTTTCCAACAAGGAAAAATTGACGATTTCTTGACGGACAACTGTTATCCTTTCCTTCTTTCTTTTTCTTGATTCTTGACGGTGAAAATCATCGATTATTTTTTGCAGCTGAAGTACTGGACACCTGCTGACCCAAAAATTACAGTGTCGGCCTGAACGGGTCTGCCAGCACTTGCATTTCAGACAGATGCGACCCCTGGTTTAATTATTTATAACAGAGAGCCGAAAGAGACCTTCTACTGGCTTTACATGTATGGGAGCTAGCGGGTTAATAATTAACTTACACAGCACGACTGATACAGTATTTATTTGGCAACGTGGTATAAATTATATTTTAAAAAAATTAAAAAATATATTTTTATATATTTTTAAATTATTTTGATATACTAATATCAAAAATAATTTTATTTATATATTTATAAATAAAAAATATTTTAAACTGTCATTGTTACTCCAATCCCAAACACACACGTCGTATGATCATAATTATAAAAAAATCTGAAACAAAAATATGTTGTTATATGTCCTTAATCCTTCTTATTATGCTCCAACAATCCTGCTCTACTAATGCGATCTATAAGCATAATTAGTATTTCATTAGCTAGATATCCATTTTACATTGTGAATAGGATTACAATTTAATCAATTTTTCATGCAAGAGAAGAAGGTGCTTGCGTGGTGGATTTTTTTTTTTTGGTATTGTAAATTTTTTTTTAATTAAGAATTAGAAAGATGATGACCATGCTTAATTAAATATATAAAAAAGATACATGAACTAAGAATTTATAAATAAAAAATAGCAGTAATTAAAAATTAAAATAGAAATTTTATCTTTCTTATAAGAAGGAAAAAAAATATTGATCTCCTGTTATGGAGCACTTTTTTATATTTTTTAATTATATATCAGTAAATATAGATATTCATAATAAAAATAATAATTAAATTCTATATGAAAAACATAATTTTTTTTGTCAAATTGTCATATTTATTATTAAAGTTTTTCATTATTTTTTTTTATTGAGAGTTTGGTTTATTGGGTAAAAACTAAAGTCAATTAACACAAATATTATAAAAAATTCTAATGATTTGTAATATAAAAGAAAAATGTATTTTTTTTTAATAAAAACTATCTCCTATCTCCTCTTATTCATGCATTCCCTCTTTTTTAGACAAAACACCGTAATCTTAAAAGTAAGTTTTACCTAAAAAATAGTTAATTGATAAATTTAACGTTAAAGTATTAAAAAATATAAAATAACAATTTAAAAAATATATTAAAAAAAAAATATGATGAAAATAACAAAATAAATATTTATTTAGCTAGTAATATTCACGAGTAAAGTTTTAAAATATATATATATATATATATATATATATATATATATATTATAGATTCATACATAATTATTGAAGAATAAGCTCTTAATATTATTATAAAAAGCTCTAATATTATTTAAAAGTCATGACATATTTATTTCAATATTATTTAAAAGTGATGACATAATTCAAAGATGTTAAATTCTTTTAGTAAGTGGTTAATTTGGTAGTTAGAGTTTTTTTTTTTTATGAGGCAGCGGTACAATCAAAATTTTATGATTTTTTTTTTTGTATTTTTAGGTTGTTTTAATATGTCAAAATCAAAAATAAAATTTAAAAAATATATTTTTTTAATACATTTTTTTTAAAAAAAAAACTATAGCAACTCGTATCCCAGGTCCTCCCTTGGTAAAGTCAAAACCGTGTCGAGGCAGCAGCGATGTCGCTGTTAAACAACTGACATTTTCTATTCCCCCGAATAAAGAAATAGTGAGGAAGGAGGCCAGAAAAGGACGAGGAAATGGCTGGTGAAAGCAATTTTATAATAGCATCGAGTGACGAAAGCTACACGTAGCATCAAAGTTAGATATCGATCTGTTTGCCGCCAGCTATCATCATAAGCTGTACAAAAATACAAATACTTTTGATTTTTTTTTTTTGTTAAAATATAGATGGCTCTATCTGATACAAAAGATTCAGATCCGACTATTTAATAAGTTTATCTTGTTTCATTATAAGCTAATAAAAATAGATAACTATAATAAATAAATCAAATTAAACAAAAAAAATTGAAAATGATGAAATGATAAAAAAAAACACATGACAATATTTTTTAAAAGAAAATTATAATCTCGCAGCATAATAAAGTGAAGATTCAATGGATTTTAATAAAATAATATTCAAAATATATTTTAAATTAATCCAATAACATTTGTAAATAAAAAATCCAAGTTAATTTATCAAATATACAATTCAAATAATAAAAACAAAACCGTATAAAGAAAATTAAAAAAATTATGAAGCTCGATTCATAATCAACCTAGTATAAACATGTAAAATTAAAAAAAATCAATTAACAAAAAATAAAATAAAAACTACCCAACCAATTTCTACCTCGAAGTTATTAATACACTATACAATTTAATTATTATTGTAATTCTAATGATTATAAAAGCATGTATAAACAATTAAAAAGGTAATGGAGGGTTAATCCCTTGCCTTTACTCCAGCTATCCAAGCTCCCAAGAAATTGAATCTCGTTCTAGATGCTTCTCCTACAAACTCCTCGTCGTTAACTATTATTATCCTTGCCATAATTTAGAAATTTATCCAAAAAAATTTTCATACAACACATCTCAAAAATCAAATATTTTTCCTTATAAATCTTTACGGACATTCTCCATTCTACACTACAAACCAACCTTTCTCTCATCAAATAAGTTCTCATTCCATATAACCCAATTCTAATTCACTAGCTCACCATAATCACTTCTTCAGTATTTCTTATTCTCATTAACCTAAAAAATCAAAATCAAGAAGACAAATTTTATTTAAAAGTTAACATCCTTAACTATAACTTTCTCGTAAAAACATGTTTCAAATTCCTTCATCATCTAGTTTTAATTTCAGCTGGAGGTTAGATGATAAAAATCCCTCCAAATCGTGAGTTCTTCCTGAGTTTTAATTTACCTAAAATTTTAAACCAAGATATAAAAACATGTTAGGAGGCTACTCGTAAAATTTGACCTCGATCAAACGATCGGACTGAGAATTATGACTTATAGTATAAAACTTGACAATTTATGATTTTTCATCGAAAATCCGAATTTTCTTATTCAATCATTGCATAAAATTATACAATCATTGCATAAAATTATACTGATTATTTTAATAAATACTCAGTACCATTTTATTATCCCAAGTATATTTATTTTTTATTTTTACTAATTATTTCATTTACTATCTTCTTACTAGCTCGCAGTAACGTTATCGATTTTTATTTGGGTCTACGCTAACACTTTTACGTGCAATTCTTTCTCAACTTTTATATTTCATGTCCATTATAATTCCCCGGAACTATTTCTCATTACTGTAACACATTTATTTTAAATTATCTGAATTCTTTTATTCGTCGAAACTCGTTATCAATTTTGTCGATGTTATGAATTTTAAGCACAAATTCAAATCCTCTATTTTTTAACCTTCACAATGCTTCTATATCTATTTATTGAGGTCATCCTATCCATTACGCATCATATTTGTTATTTTTATCACCATTTATCTTTCTTTTTCATCCTAGGTTTTCGTTACCTATTGAGATTTTACTACTTTAAATCCTATGTTTACACGAGGGTTTACATTAAGTCGATATCTTTGTAGAGAGAAATTGCAATAAACATGCAAACAAATATTAAATTCTAAGAAAAAAGTTGTATGTATCTTGTTTTGTTGTGTAATGAATTCTCTAAAAAAGAAGATCGTGATATGTGTATATATTGAGAATAAAAAGATTATTCACCCCTTGCCTAAGTGGTTCAAGAATATTTATATCTCGTGAACCTAGTTTTTTTACTTGAGGAAAAGAGTTGGAAAGTTATTTTGTCACAATAACTTTAACAATGGATAAATATCCTTATACATGCACTAATAAGAGATAAATATCCCTCACGCAAACATTAATGAGATGGAAATATGATAGACCATGAGAGATTCTTGTATACCTAGGAGTGCAAATTAAGTAAGATTTAGGCAAAAAGGATTAAGTTTGAAAAAACTCCTTAATGGAATAAGTGTCGAGGTTAGATCAAAAGACAAGGTCTATGCATGTATTCGGCGACTAGACTCAGGTGTGGAGCCTAAGCCTATGAGCGCCAGACAGTTGCTTCGTGCTTGGGCTCAGGTGTTCCTTCTGAGGCCTAAATCTTTGTAAAAGTAAGCTTAGGCCAACGAAAAATTATTTGAATTTTTTTGATAAATCTTCATCCATTAATATTAATATATAATTTTTTGGGTAGAAAGAATAATCTTGAAATATTTTTTTAAGTTTTTCCTCAATTAGATCTCCAAGATCTTATCTAAATTCGAATGGATACATGTTCATATTTTTCTCTCTCTTAATATAACTACAGTACCATTCCACGTTATTTGAAGCGGTCTCATAATGTACGGAAATGAGAGAAGTACATCCTTCTTGAGCAATGCAATCGCAATCTAATGTTAAAAAGGATGAAAGAGGAAAAATTTGAAGTGTTCTACTTCAAATGGGAAGGAAAACATGAGACAAGCCATTCCACACACAAACCTCAAATTGGAGGGAAAGTAGCATTAAAAGTTCAACTTGTTAAAAGGATGCACCTTCAACTACCACATACCGTTCTTCATGGCGGGAAACTGTCCGTGCAGTCCTTAACACTCCCATATAAGACTAACAAACTCTGTTTCTCTCTCAATACACAGACAACACATCTCTCCCTCCCTCTCATAATCCTATCACCAAACCCAAAAAAAATATTAGAAATCAACAAAATTCAATCAGGTAGGTTCCCTTTATCCCAATAACTCATTTACTTATTTAATAGTGAATAAATAAGTTAGGGTTTCTTAGTTTTAGGTCAAGCCCATAAATTTTCCCAAATCAAAACCAACGCTTTTTTGAAGGAAACTATCATTAACATCTCCTTTTCTCTGCTTTAATTTCAGGTAGAAAGCATAAAGTTTCAAATTCTCGGACTTTATTGAAAGGATGGATGGTGTATTTGATGATGAGGTCGAACAAACTGTTACTATTGATGAGTACCTCAACAACGTTGAGGCAGAGGAATTGGTAATCTTTCGTTTGTTTTAGCTGAGTGAAAGTACCAATTGTTTTTTTTACCCTTTTGGTTGCTATTGTTGATTTTGTGCTATTTGATTGGTTGCTAGGAGGAAATCAAGTTAGGGTCCTGAGTCATATGCTTTGTGTTGTTTAGGGTTTTGGTACATATGAAAAGTCTTTTAATCGAGATTGATGTTTGTATTTGCAAAGTGGAGTGGACATCTGAAACTTTAGGGTACAAATTGGTTTAGTAATTGGTTCTTAATTGCTAAACAAGAAAGTTTTGATCTTTTTCCAACATTTAGGAAAATCGATAGATATCACAACACCACAAGTTCATGACTAGACTTAGTGAATAAAAGGCAAAAAGTTGATTTGGATTATGATAACTGCAGCTATCTCTATTTAAATTTTCTATCATGAAATATGTTACCTCTAGCAGTAATCTCAATGAAAATGCATTATGTTTCAAACGGGTTGCTCTGGTATTGCTCCATAAGATGATGTAATCTTTGATCGTGTGGGTAGATTACATATGTATAATTCAATTAATTGTCTGCTTGTTAGATTTCAATAAAATTACTCTCTAATTTTTTTCTGTGCTTTTTATCTCGGTTGTTGATTTCAAAGAATGCAGATTTGGTTTTGGGTGGAGATGAAGGAGAGGAGTGCACTTATAACATGGGATATATGAAGAGACAAGCTATTTTTTCATGTCTGACTTGCACTCCGGATGGAAATGCTGGAGTTTGCACTGCTTGCAGTTTGTCTTGCCATGATGGCCATGAGGTACTTGTTTTATTTTCCTTTTAGTATAGAGGTTTGATCGTTGATTGGGTTAATTCCTCGTAAATTTAATGTCCCAACTTTCAATTTGATTTAAAACCAATTTGTAAATTAATATTCTTTGAGAGTGAGGTCCTATGACATGATCTCATATTGACTGACTAAAAAGATGCTATTTACATTAGCAAGAACACTGGCAAAATGAGGCAATGTTTAAGCACATCATGAGATGAAACAAGATTCTATAAATATAGCTGCTGAATCCTTTTATAATATTGCGAATGCTAAAAGCTTTGTAATGTGATGTTTGTTACTTTCATGAAATGTTAACAAATTTACAGGGCACCTGGATCCAAATTTGAAATATGGAGGCATGATTAGGAGGAAGATGTTTCCTTGCAAACCATAATGCAAGATCAAAACTAATTTCATGCCCTTAAAAGTGTTTAATAGAAATTGAAAACCACTGGTGGACTGGTGTTTACAAAAATAAAGTTAGATTTACCCATACAAAAACATTGCAACATATAAAAATAAAGTTACACCAGAATTGATAAAATCTTCATCACATTCTAGCATTTTTAAAAGGAGGTTGAAAACTTCACTTCAAAACCAAACTTATAATCTGAATGTACAACTTCGAAATTAAGTATTTATCCACACCTGTGGCAGTTCATCAGCATTCCACTCCCCATGCCTTCTCTTAAATAACATCTGTTTGGTTAAATTTATCGTACATTTACTGGTGCCTTTTGCTGTTTCCACATGCAAAAAGATTGTGGAGTTATGGACCAAGAGAAATTTTCGGTGCGATTGTGGCAATTCAAAATCTGGGGAGTTCGTCTGCAAGCTTTTCCCGAAGAAAAATGTGGAAAATGCTGAAAATTCGTATAATCATAACTTTAAAGGTTTATACTGCTCTTGTGATCGGCCCTATCCTGATCCAGATGCTAAGGCACAAGAAGAGATGATACAGTGCATTATGTGCGAAGACTGGTTCCATGAGGAGCATCTTGGTCTAGAGTCTTTCAATGAGGTTGGTAGCCTGGTTGTTCCCTCTTTGATCTCAATATCTTTGCCTCTTTCTTTCACGCAATTACTTTTTGGCATCATTGTTTAGCCTAAAAATTGTGTTGTCCGAGTGGGGATAATCCTCAGATGCATAATAAAGTAGGTTGACAAGCTGATGTTTTCTTCCATGTTCACTTAATTCTTGTATGTGTTATTTATGGTTGTTTTGTTGGACAACCATACTTTCAGTTTGTCTCTCTCCCAAACTTTTCTTTTGTAAGTTGGGATTCATAACACCCTTCACTCCCTACCCTCACTACGGCCTACTGTTGGTAGAAAAATCTGGTTGATATATCTGCAACTTTCATGTGATTCTGTGATTTATGGTTTTCATGGTTAATAAGTTTGATGGTATCATACTTGGCATTATTTTGGAGACATGATCAAGTTAATTCAGTTCACAATGCAAGATGTAATCATCAGCGACATCCAATTATTTTGTGTAGGGTCCACAACCAAGGGGTTTGCATATTTTAGGCTTCAGATTGCACTTCTTGCAAACACAATTTCAATAACTGTCTTCCCAGTTTGAACTTCCCTCCCCAGGACCACACCTTTGTAAAGGGATAGCTGGTATTTTTTATAATTTTGGCACTCTTTGAGCCATAATGGTTCTGATTAAGTTGTGTGATTATGAGCTACCCATACATTTCCTTGGTTTACAGATCCCGAGAGACGAGGAAGGAGAACCTCTGTATGAGGATTTTATATGCAAGACATGCTCAACAGTTTGTTCTTTTCTGACACTATATCCTCAGACGATTTGGGAAGCTGGGGGGCAGAAAGGTGATGCCACTGCTAGTAATGCTAAAAATAAAGGTGTGTTGGAAAATGTCTCTTCAGCTTGTGGTTCTGGGAAGCTTGAGATTGATATTTGTGCTCATGATTCTTCTGAAAAGGATAATGCAACAGCTAATTCTAATTGTCAATCTGTGGCTGCTGGAAATGCATCTGTTGTTGGAGAAAGTTCTGGGAAGAGTAGTGGGCCAAATGACTCAGACCAATGCACAAAAGATACCAATCTTCATACTACGTGTGTTCTTGGAATCAATGTGGAAGTTACTTCACCTGTTTCAGAAGGAAAACCATTATTTCTTTCCAAAAGCTGGAGGGACATCCTGTGCAGATGTGAAAAATGCTTGGATATGTACAACCAGAAGCAAATAAATTATCTCCTTGACAGGGAGGACACAATTGCTGAGTATGAGAAAATGGCCAAACAGAAGAGGGAAGAAAAATTGCAGCAACAGGAGGGTGCTGAGTTGAGTTTTTTCAATAAACTTGGCCATATAGAGAAGGTGGAGATTCTAAATGGTATTGCAGACTTTAAGGATGAGTTCTGTTCCTTTTTGGTATGTCCTTGATAGCACACCTTATAGCTTACTCTGTGATATGAAATCTTGCAAACGAAGCTGTAAAATTTAGCTTTTCCTCTACTTTGGTTCAAGTTTATATTTTGAAAGCAAATATGCAGCACTGATGCAGATATCCATGTTTTTCTGCAGGAGTCATTTGATATGTCAAAGACAATCACATGTTCTGATGTCCACCAGATTTTTGAAAATCTTGCAAAGAAGCGTCGGCGAATGCAGTGAGTTGTACTTGGATCTCTATATTTTGGTCATGTATGTTAATTTAACCTCCTTTTGTTGGTTTTGGAGCTGTGCCTCTTCTAAAATCCTGTGAAGAACTTGATGATTTTAGTTAGCATGCTCCATCAGTATAAAGTATAAACCATTTACTGTGTAGGCTTATGTGCTTATTAACTTTAAGATTTAACTTGGATTTTTCTAGTATGTATTGGAATTGCGATATTCCTTATGGTTAGTGAATTCTCTTGATCTGGTGGTTTTGGCTACTTTTTTTTGTTGGAGGCTAAGGTGCGTGTCCCTTTTTATGCATGATATCTAGTGATTTTCTAATAACAGTTCCTTTGCACCAGTTTTCATTTTGTTGGTTGCTGGCAATGGCACTTACTCTGTTCTTGGTTGTGTAATGGGCATTTGAATTTGAGATGGAACAGAGCACTGTGGAATCTTGATACAACCGTGCTTTGACTTGAGAGATCTTTGCATGTCATGTGTGTGATGTTCTGATCTTGGTAGAAAGCAAGCCAGATCCTGGGGTCAGCTTAGGTAATAAGGGTTAGGATTTGGTTGTGTTCACACAGATCCTAGTTCACCTTCGGTTGCGCCACATGAGGTTCATCAATCAAGGCCTAGATTGCAAGTGTACTTTGTGAGCCTAATTATGAGTCGAGCTCGAGGGGTTTTGGCTTGTTTCCTTTTTCCTTTGCCATGCATGGTTGGTGTGAAATATCGAAAGAATCTGATTTTCTCGTTGACAAACTCTTTCCCTGATGGGAAGTGTCATTTTGTCAAAACAAGCTGGCCCAAAGTAGGTTGTTGTCGCCCCATTGCGAAGATTTAAGACCATGTCCTCATGCTTGAACAGTTACCAGTCTTACAAAAATATTAAAATACTGGACAAGTTGAGACTGTCGAGTGAGCATTATGGTTTCCACCGATCTTTGGAAAGCAAAGTTTCCTTGATCTTAATAAAACAATGACAGCTTCATGTGAGTAAAACTCTGCTAAAGCAGAGCGTCCTAGAATTTCCTTTTAAAAAGATGCCTTGAACAAGCTTCTGTTGTAGCAATTCACTAGAGTATTGAACGCGCTCTTCTTGCAGCTTGAATAGAAAAAAATAAATTGAAAGTAAATGTTTAACCTCGAAAAATCTTTACCTCGCTATTTTTATTTAGCCATTTTTTATTGGATAGGTTTAAATAAAAAAACTTAAACTCAATATTAAAAGATATAATTAAATAAAAATTTTATATTAAAAGATATGATTTAAAAAAAAAGTAAAAAAACACAAAGAAAATAAAATTTTTATATTAAATGATGAAATTTAAAAACTAAAAATCAAAAGATACAAAAAAAGTCTAAAAACTTTTATTATATGATAAAAAATATCAAAATAGATTTACTATCAACCCAAAATTAAATGATAAAATAAAAATAAAAAACTTATATTAAAAGATAAAATTAAAAAAAAAAAGATAAAAAAAGGCTGTAAAACCCAAAGAAAATTAAAGAATAAAATTAAAAAAATAAAAACAATAAAATTTAAAACCAAATAACTAATACAGAAACCCAAAGAGCATGTCCCAACAAAGCCTGTGTGGGTGGGCTGAGCTTTTTTTTTTTTCTGACGACTTATTATTCATCTTTTTTTTTTATATAAAAAATAGAGACAAACGACATTAAAATTAATAAAACATGCTTGTAGCCTTGAATACGCAATCTCCACATTTCACACGTATATTAACCATTAAGCCACCACACGAATTTGGTAATCTAATGATTAAAATAATATATTAACCTGATTTATTATTCATATAAACAGTTAAATTGACTTATATTTTTTTAGTTGTTTTAATAATATCTTAAATGACTTGGAATCATTTGTTGTATTTTTTTTTTTGGGTATAGTTTAAGTGTGTATTTGATATTATAATAGCTTTTGAGGTTGCGGTTTATAAAAGATATGTTTTAAAAATAATACTTTTAATTATAATTAAAAAAAAAGTTTTCAAAATTATATTAGGTTAAAACTGTCACGAGATGGATTTTTACAAATAAAATAAATGAAAAACAAGTTTTTACATAAAAAAATTAAAATATAATTATATATAGGATGCAATAAAAAAACAAAAAAATTATTTAACTAACCAAATTTTTTTTTTTTTGCATTGTCAGATAAAAAACAAAAACTACCGCCAGACTGAACTTTTCTCTAAAACGTCATTGAATGTCACGATTACCTCAAATAACATGTTCTGACTCCCCTCAATACTGTCAAATAATCATTTTGGGTCGGTTTACAACTGCACGATAACAAGGTTTGCAACAATAACTACAAGGGTGCCTTTTTCTCCAAAGAGCCATCAAGGGGTAAAGACATCCAAGAGTCTCTTTTTTTAGTGCGCAATCATAAGTTGAAACTAGCAAAAGATGTTGAGATTTTACTAAATAAATCATAATCAAGTTTTTAAGCAACCGAGCTTAACGTTCCCACGACAATGCTCTTCCACAAGATCTGAGGTCCTATATTAAAGTGAACGCTGCACTTCAGCTTGACTGTTTCAGTTTAAGGAAGCATTAGCCTAACAAGAAACTCAGAGAGGATATTTTACATCAATTTTTTTTTCTGTGGCCCTTGCAAATGACCGTAAAGAGCATGATGGACGCACGAATCATACTTGACAATCGAGAATTCAGCAGGAATAACTAGTGGCTCCGAACAAGAAAATTGAGAACAGAGGAGCTGAGGTCATTCCGATGAACATCAGTACAGACAAATGGCCAAAACAGTCCACTTTGTTTACCATATCAAACCTTGACATTGCGCATGGTCAGGAGGGATATTCATGTGCGTAGTCATGTTCACACCTGGAGAACGGGTTTTGTTGACCTCTGGGTAACACACTGTCTGGCAGAAAAAATTATGCTTTAAATTCTCATAACCATGCGCAATTGTGGAAAACAAGTCCAGTGTGCTTCAGCTTTTCAATATTCTATATCAAGAAAAGAAACCATTTCTCCCTTCCCATGTCTCTGAAGTATTCTGATGCTTTAGCAAGATCCAAAGCGATGGCAGACAAACCCGGGTCACTTCAGGAAATTAAAAAAAGAAAAAGATGCCCAAGATGCTGAATGTTTTCACAATGCATGGGAAAAGTAAGAAACCAAATAGATTTATTATTATCGTTAGTATTTAAATTTTAAATTCTTGTAAAAAAACAATCTTTTTATTATTTATAAATGCATTAATTCAAATATGGAGGGCAGCTGACAATGCTAACTAGTATTGGAGTATAAATACTGGTTCAAAGATATTGTCAGCGTGAGACATCCTTCAAGTTAAAATTAGGCATGGTCGTTTAGGAAAATCTCAAGTTTGTGAATTATTTTATTTTTTTAATATTTATAAATTCATTAAAAAAAAAGTTTGTGAATTATTAATTATGGCTTTGAGTGATTAGGTCATGTTACCATGAACCTGCCCAAGGTACTGTGCCCTAGCTCTGCTGCAAAGCGACAACCTTAATAATTAAACAATAATAGAATCTCCTCCACATGACCAAACATATTGGTTATGAATATCAATTTAATTTAATGAAAGTTGAAATTCTCTTCATCCAATAAATCATGGGCCTCGTAATTCAACTTTCACTGCGTTGAAGTCTAATAATCTAGGGTTGGTAAAATCTCGAGATCATGAAAAAGATATACTATATACTTTCTACTTAAATGCTGCCTCTTTCTCATAGCTTAATACTCAAAGTCGCTATCATCTCCATTAATTATATTCATAATTCAAGGTCTCAAACAATAATTCTATCGGCTTCCTGTCTATCTGGGGAGTAATAAAAACATTTTCGAATCGAAAGGTGTTTTATTGTGTTTGGATGTATAGCTATTCCCGAGGAATCTTTCATTGTTAGGAAGTAAATTCTCCCAATGGGACCGTGGATTCTTTAAAAATAGCGGAAAGTAATTACAATGAATAAATATAGAAGCTGATAAGACTTAAGAGAGCAGGCAGTTCTCTCTTTGGCTAGCACCCAACTACTTATAAAGAGAAATAAATAAATGTACGTACGTAACTAATTTAATAAAATGGCACACAAGTAGTTGTGTCTTATTCCTTGAAATTTAGTTTGTCTCTTAGCATATAGAAAAATCATTATTATATATTCATGTTTAAGAAATTCTACGTAAATTATGGGCACCTAACCCCTATAAATACCATGACTCCCTCCAACCTCATATTCACAAGTTGAAGCGTTCGGCACCGACTTTTCCATTGTTGTACCTTTCCCTTTTATTCTTCATTTTTTGAGCTCCCAAAACCATTTTGGGTACTGTTAATTATACGTCGAGAGCTTCTTCTTCTTCTTTTTTCACTTCAAAATATGGGAAATTGCATAAAGCCTAGCACAAGAAGGCAGCATGAAGAGGATGATAACATGAAGGAGCTTCACCAGGAAAAGAAAGAACTAGAGTTCGTGAAGGAAAGTGGTAACTTTGAGAAAGGTTCAAGTCTTAAGGTTAAGATCGTGCTTACAAAGGAGGAGCTAGAGTGGTTACTGTTTCAGCTAAAGGTCAATGGAGGAAAGAAGCTAGAAGATGTCTTGGGAGAGATAGAGAGAGGGAGATCAATGAAAGTTAAGACATGGAAACCCTCTCTGGAGAGTATCATGGAAAGTCCTGAAGGGCTTGAGAACGAGAGACGAGTCGTTTGAAGAGGATATATATTATCTTCTTTTTTTTTTTTCCCATTTTGAGTCCTCTCATGTGAGGTTTTTTCATTTGGGTCATGACCCAAATGTACATGTAATTACGCTTTTGCTTACGAAGAGTTATAGATTGATGAATGGATACTTAATCATTATCAGGAAGGTTGTAATTTTTAGCTTCATTAATTATATTACTTTTGCAAAATGAAATTGAGAGCAGACTTAAAAAATGCTATGCATGCCGACTCCCTGTGCTCAACAATAAGTTTTGAAGCATTAATTATAGTACAAAATTTGTCTAAATCGCTAATAAATCTTATGATTCAATGGTATTTATACTCTTCTTCCATGCATGCCAACATATTTAGAATCATGATTGAAATCTATTAATAATATATGAAAATTAAAAAATTAGAGATTTGAGCTACATTAATAAATTTTAGCTAATTTTTTTTATTATTATATTATATTTATTTATTTAATGTTGAATATTTTTTTTTAATTTGAATTGTTCTGGCCCATCAAATATTATTTAGGGATTATTTTATTATTGAACTTATACTAGTTGATTACTAGTTTATACTCATTAGCTTGTAACCCAAAAGAGATTCATTAGGGTTAATTAAAAGAGACTATATTATGTTTTTGTGAATAGCAAGTTAAAGAATGAATATGAATTTTTTTTTTGTTTGTTTGTAAAAAAATAATCATTTTTTGTAGGGACAAAGATCATATACTGATTTATTGAAGATTAATTAACTTTATGGCATCATTCACATACTTAGGGTTCTTAGATACAAGATTATTTTTGAATCCAAATTTTTTTTTTATATTTTTGGTTCTTGTATATATGGTTATTTCTAAGTAAAGGTTCTATCAAATCTTAATTTTTACTCTTCATATTATTATTTATTTTATTAGAAGTTGCTTAATCACATCGTCAAGAGATCTACAGGCTCACAACATTAATATTATTAAATTATTTTTATTTCTCGCTCCAACAAGCACTTCAAACAAAAAGTATTCACATATATTATACATGACCGATTAAGTTGCTTGGCCTTACGGTCTCCGGCAGAAGAATCAAACTTGAAGTTTTTTTTTTTTTTTTCTAAATAATAAGGGTATGCACCAATCATGGTGCTATGACAAATCAAATATAACTGGCCAGTGAAAAAGTGGAAGACTTAATCAAACAAATAAAGCAAATCATGGTTTTAAGCACCTAATTTTGACCATTTCCAGCTGCTTGGTGGGTGTGACAAGTAACCTCTTACCATCCACTGCCCTTTTTGAGAATGAACAATTTGGATGTGCCTTCAGGACAATTATGTCAATTTCCTTCAGGACAATTATGTCAATTTTTCTTATTCTATCTTTCGATGTTGTGAAGCTTTTGTGGATTGTTTATGATTCAATGCCTTAATTTCTTGTGCTTCCTTTTCCTCCCTCTTTCGTACCGCCTTCCCTCGTACCATTCTCGCATTGCACCTTTTTTCTCCTTTTGACTTGTTTTGGTTAGTAACTAGTTTCAAAAATAAATAAATTGAAAGAAAACTACACGATTTTAATTTGACGAGATACAGACAATCTTATAAAAATCAAACTAAAATAAATTATAAAATTTAATTTTTAATCGAATAGAATATTAAATAATAGAATTAAAAAAAATCTATTAAAAAAATCCGAGATAATTGAATTAACCTACCAAACTTGTAATCCGGGTCATGAGACAAAAACAACGCGATAAAAAACAAATCTAATGTTGAAGGACATGAGACTGGGATAACCTCTTAAAAAAATGATCTGATTTACCTGGAGTTAAAATACTAAAATCTACGACCATGATCATGAGACCAAAATATTCTCATAAAAAACAAATCAAAACAGATTATAAAGGTTAATTCTCAACTGACTCAATATTGAATGATAAAATTGAAAAATATTTCAATTAAAAAAAATAAAAAAACAACTCGAATCAACTCGGGTTAACCTATGGAGCATTATTCTCGGGTCATGAGATTAAAATAATCTAATAAAAAGCAAATAAAATAAATCACGAAACCTAATTCTCAATTAACTCAATATTAAAGTATGAAATTAAAAAAAAAATTAAATAAAAAAACAAAACTCTAGCCACCAGGTTAACTTGTCAAACTCACGATTTGTCTCGTAAAAATGAGATAATTCAATAAAAAACAAATTTAATATTAAATTATTAAATTAAAAACAACATTAGTTTCAGTGTACTGTTAATTGCGAGGTGCATTTCCAAGAAAGTATTTTTAAACAGAACCATAGATAAAAATAATTTGTTCGAATTCAGAATGACAATTTGAATGATGACAATTTGAATGGGCCTTGTTGCCGTGTATTTTGGGCTAACTTTCTCAGCCCAAGTCTATCCTTAACGAGACCTATGACTTTCAAGGAGCAAACTAATTAATCCTATAATCCACCATTGCGATGAAAATTTTTGTACTACCCCCTTGTCGATCGACCATTGAAATACACACACACACATATGCATACATATACATATACATATACATACATATGTATGTGTGTATGTGTGTATGTATGTATGTTAGCAACAATCACTAACTTCTTCTATTTGTGGAATTTAATTTCCATTAAGGAAACAAGTACATGTCGTTCAAACTAGTTCTCTTCGGGGATAGAATGAAGCACACCACCATAGCCACCGACAGAGGATAAAACGCTAACACGATCAACAGGAAGTTGTGCAAGTTCATGCGCTACATCTTTGAATTCAAGAACCCCTCCTTCCTTGCACTTGGACATTAATCGAGATGCTTCCTGTTTTGTCATTCTAACCTTCACTCTAACCACACCTTTTTCTTCCACAGCACTGCCGGCACAGCCTCTTTTCTCCAATTTCTTCTTCTCATTGTCTTCTTGACTTGCCAAGCAATCACCGCCTTTCTTTATCTTCTTTGGTACTGATGTCTTCTTCATCAGCTCATCTCTATATATCAAGTTTGCTCCCTTCCTTCTTCTAATGCCTTCTGTACTGTCTAATACTATGCTACTAAAATAAGAGGTCAGGGAGGAAAGCATCTTGAGACCAAGAAAAATGACGAGTAGAGTGGAAAATGGAGATGTAAATTTTACGAGGGATGTTTTGTGGCATTTGAAGCTATAAGTGAAGAGTGTATATATAGACTATAGAGGGCGATATTGGCTTAGGTAAATAGAGCATGGAGTACTGTTATAAAGGGCACTAGTGTAATTTGAAACCACTTGCAACTTAAAGGCAGTTGTGATTTACACGTGAAAAGAGAGTAGTCTTGCTACGCAAGACAAGTGAATGACCCCGTTGACGGTCCAGCCGTGTTTCTAATTTATTTTTTATTTTTTTTAGTTTTAAATTTAAAAAATTAGATTTTTTATTTACTGGTATTAAAAATAATTTTTTAAAAAATATTATTTTAATATATTAAAAAAAAACATATACCACACCCCAAAAACAAGTCCTAAACCGTTAATTACACTATATGAAAAAATATTTAATAATATCTATCTGTACATCGATCATTAAAGTCATGATCTATCAACTTAATTTAATTTTAGGGGAAACCTTAGAAGACGAAATCTTTAGCATCTTTGAAAAGTTCAATGTCTTCTTTGTAATCAACTTGAGATAACATCACAATTACTTGGTCTTGAGGTAGACAAAGTTTTCAAGACTTTTTGTGCCTTTTGGCTCCAAGCTTTCTCTGTATTTTTTACCTATTCCTTTACCTTCCAATAAATTTGTTCTCTTATCCATTTTTAAAAAATAATTTATACTAACAAACTTAATTTAGAAAATAATTATATATTCAATGAAGCAACATATGCTATATATTTTAGTAATGTGATTGAAATTAAAAGGTTGCTTAAAATTAATTTTTTTTTATGTTTTCATATTGTTTAATTTGATGTGCCATGTTAAAAATAATTTTTAAAAATAAAAAATATATATTATTTTAATATATTTTAAAAATAAAAAACATTTTAAATTATAATTGTAACCACACTCTCAAACATCGCAGGAATATCAGAAACATGCTCCTTTATTTTGGGATAATTTAATTGCATTTGCTGCGAAAGCTTTAACCTCATATTGTACGGTTGAAATGGGAATTCATTTGTAATCATACGATGATATCAGGCAGCAAGGATAGAGGATTGGAACCAATTGAAGCTCGAATCCTGCATGCCCTTTCTACTGTGATATATGTTTTTTTATTCAAATATTTAAAGCCTAAATAAAATAAACCATGTGTCAACAACCATTTGGTGCAGTAAGAACGCCTTCCTTCTTCCCACTCAATATTTGAATTAAAATAATCACCTAGTGTGCCACAGGATAAAAATTTGGAACTAAAAGATTTGTTTTTTTTGTGGTCTCAGGTTCGAGCCCTGTGGTTACTTATATGATGGTCACTGAAGGCTTACATGGTCGTTAACTTCAGAACCCGTAGAATTAGTCGAGATGCACGCAAGTTGGTCCAGACATCCACAATTAAATTAAAAAAATATTTAAATTAAAATATTATTTATATTTAAACTCGAGTCTTGCCATAGATAAATATAATTAATAGCTCTCATACGATGACGTGGGAGAACTCCACGTTATATCTGTGTGCTAGCAAGTGCAGCCAGCACGAAGTTGCCTGTACACACCATTTATCTTTATAACAAAAAATAAAATAAGATTTTCCGTGCCCCAAACCACAAGTTAATTTGTTTGTTAATATTCTTGTTTGACTTTGTGTTTTTTTTAACGTGGTGTATAATGTTTTTTTAATTATAATATATTAAAATGATTTTTATACTTATTTTCATATTAGTATATATATTTTTTAAATACCTTCAAATATTAATTTAATATTTTTTTTAAAAAATAAAAAGTATTTTAAAAAATAAATTTAATTACAAAATCAAACACTACTGTATCTTATATTAGCAATCATGGTGTTCAAAACTCAACCCCGGTAAAAGGAAAGAATATTCAAGTAGAATCAATAAGTATTTTTTCTAAACTCGAAAGCCAATTCTGTTAAAAATGTTTGGAATTATAGAAATAGTTAGTTTTTAAAGTATTTTTTATTTAAAAATATATAAAAATTTTATGTTTTTTATTTTTTTAAAAAAATTATTTTTGACATCTATGCATCAAAATAATTCAAAAATTAAAAAAAAATTAAACAAAAAAAATCAGATTTAAAAAAAATATAATTTCAAATGTGTTCCCAAGCCGCATTAAACTTATCATGTTCCTGACAAGGATGGAAATAAGACTTTGACCGTGTTTTGGTAAGTTAACACATTTTAAAAAATAATTCGTAAAGTAATACAAGCAAAAAAATAATTAAAAATCTAACACAATTGAAAGAATCACAAATAATATATACGACTTAATTATCGTAGATGCTAGATGTCATTTGCGACTTGTATTTTGGAGATGTTATATATGCCACCCCTCTAATAAAGGCATCTAGGAGCAGTCGATCTTGTCATCAATTCCCGGACAAAAAACAATAATTCACACAATTACAAATAATTGATTCTTTATCATTAAAACATAATTTATATAAGCACCACATAATATATTAAATTACAAATAACAAATATACACATATATTTAAAACAATATAATATTTTACTAAAAACTAAACCAACTATATATCTATCCATAATTATCATAACATATAATAATATATAATTATATCTTATAATCACTCCATTTCATCTAATTTAAGGTCGGGTCTCTAATATCTGAGAAGGTTTCGAAGAGGATCAATATCATTTTAACTTGTAGATGAATTTAGGTTGCTTATAGATAGGTTTAGAACGTCCCCAATGGGCGTAGCGTGATGGCAAAGGGCTTGAAATCTGCACAGCAGGTCTCGAGTTCGAGTCAGGGCGTGCACCTCTTGTAAGAGCCTGGAACAGCCGGGGTTTTACTCGCTCACCTGGACCCACAAAATACGCTTTCTGGAGATGAGATTTTCTCAAATAAAAAAAAAAAAAGTTTAGAACGCTACTGAACATATCTAGTTTTTAATTCAAAACAATTCGTAAATAGCACATTTACGAGGCGGTGCTAATTTTCCAAATATGTTTTCAGAAATGTTACTTTATCAAAAAAAAAATACTGTGTTAAAAAGAAAAAGAAAAAAAAGACACCTTGTATTGACCGATGTGTTTCATGAATGAAAGTCCTTTTACGCGTCCCGGCTAATTAAGTGCTAATCAAATCAATCAACATCCTAATCCTATCCTGATAGAAAGCCCTTCTCTTTCTTTGAGTGGTAATACGGACAGTGATGCAACCTGTCCTAGAATGTTTGACAACAACATTCCTTGAGCCGAAGAATTTTTTATGGTCTACTTTTCCATTTTCCAAATTTTTATGTGAGTTGCAGTAGGAAAGAGAAGAGCATATCACCTTTGGAGAACCGAACAGCAAACCAGTACGTTCGTTGTTCTTCACCTTAAGGAAAAACTAAAGCCGAGGGATGTCGGTTTTGGGATGCCACAATACTACAAAGATGAAAGGGTGTTTTTGTTCAATTTATAAAAACACCCCTCTCTCTCTTATTAATTTAATATTTGAAAATGAAGATAAATTGAACATGCTCCCTCATGTTTCTTTAATTCCAGTCGGCCTTGCAACACAACAGAGGCAGGGGTTGTTTTTGTTTGATTTACAAAAATTCCCAGTTCTCTTATTAATTTAATATTTGGCCCAAATAAATTTATTATCGCGGGTATTTTTCTATTATTGTTCATCCATGTTTTCTCACACTGTGCGCTGGAATTCCATATTTTAATTAAATATTAAATCTTATTTCTTTATCCCTTGAATTAAAAATTTCCTCATAAATTCATAGGTTAATAAATATCTATGCATATTTATCTATGAAATAGTTTTTCAATGAAAAAATCAAGGTTCAGAGTCGGCAAAAAAACCACTTCCTACCTCCAATTCCTATCTTCCTTAATTTTTTTTCTTCAACTTTCTCTCTCTCTCCGACACAACTCTAGTTACACCACCAGCCACCAACCACTAGCCAAGCTACTAGATAGGCCACCAGCCACGAGCCAAGCTACTAGATAGGCCACTTCACTTCCTCGCCAGGTGAGCGCCTTCCATGCCCGCGGCATATATTATGCATGCAAATGGAAGAAAATAATTAACATGGTTGCTGGGTTGGGTCAGCAATCATGTGGGTTGTGATATGAACCTGTTTCTGCTCAGACCATATAGGTGGGTCAGGTCTAGCCCACCCCTCAAAACAAGAAGAAGAAGAAGGGTTTGTTGGGCTGTCAGTCGGCCCCACTCGACTCAGTCGAGCTGGACCTGTTTCGGCCTAGCCTGGATGGTAGGCCGAGTCCAGCTCAAATTATATTTAATAATATTAATAAAAAAACAAAAAAAATTTCAAACATCCTTTTAAAAATTTATGATTTTTTCGCATGTTTTTTTTTATCAATTTTGCATAATGTCAAACTGTATATTTACACTACAAGATACAGATCCGATATTAAAATACTTGGTTTTATCTTAAACTTTTCTTAAAAAAATTCAAGAAAATTATTTTTCTCTTTCAAAAAAAATATTTTGTTTTTGTGCATACGACCAAATCCTAAAGTTTTTTCATGCATATTTTTAAAAAAAGATAAAATCGCATTTTTATCATGTTTTAAAAATGCAAAAATGGATGTCGTAACCAGTTTATTTATCCATCAGGGTTTGACCAAAATACAAATAACCCACAACAATTATTTCTGTTTGAAATGTTATGAATTAGTTATATTTAGGAAATAAATATGATCCTAAAATTTGAGTCTTAGAATGATGAGAATTTAACCTGGTAAGGTAGAGACTTCCTCATGAAAGAAGATCTACCTTAAACTTTATATGAGACTAATATATAGAAACACGACCTCGAAAAAAAATCAAACAACAATGTAGCTTACCTTAGATAGAGTTCACTGAGGGTGATGTGTCTTTCCATTACACGACCAATCTCTTACCCGAACTCTTGTAGACCATAGGTTTTCTAGTAACCATAATACTAGGTTGCGCGACTCCTGAATCTTATAATCATAACTTTATAATTATACCTAAACTCTTTTTTCAACACACATTCTCAGGAGGCAGACTCAACACCCCGCGTGCCCTGCGATAGTTGAATCTATCTTGTCAAGATATTTTTCATGGTATTGATGATTTCGTAATCAGAGCTTCAATGTGTCTTGAAGGTTTTTTTTTCTATCTTCTCTCTTCTTTGTCTTTATATGTAGCCCATTTCACAATTTTGTTTTTGAAATATTATGATTTTGAATAGTCATGTTTTTTAATTTGTAATATGAATAAATTGTGTTATTTTACCGTAGTTTTTTAGAAAAGTTGCTAATAAGTAAAAATAGCAGAACATGTTAGCAACGTCATGTTGAAAAGTCAATTTCACTGTTAACAGAATACCAATTTTTGAAAATTCGTGTACTTGGGCGTAGTAAAGGTTTTGATAACAAGAGAAGACTATAGCGGTGGCCTGAAAGCTCGCGTGTCCTGATTTGCCATTGCGTTTCACGACGCTATTGACCGTTTTATTGAACTCGCCGTGAAGGAGACATTGCCGTAGACAACTGGGCTAAAATCGATGTTTGTCATGGCATAAGCTACTGGCCAGCAACATATCGTAGTCAAGCCCTTGTTACACGTTTGAGGTGGTTTTATTTAATTCCTAGCTTCAAAAAGACTTGGGCAACGTTTCGGAAACACGTTTTCCAAAAAATTTAAATATTTTATTTTGTTTAAGATTAATTTTTTTATGTTTTTCTATCATTTTTATATCAAAAATAAAAAATAAAAAATACTTTAAATCAAACAAACTCTCAAACACTGTCTTGAAATTTCGTGATCAAATCTTTTTTTTAGTTTGATGAATGCTAGGCTGCCATTGTTGTTGTTATAAAATGGGAAAAAAAGAGGGTAAAAGCATGGCTACTGCAGAGATTTGACAGTGATGGGCCTGATGCCCCCCGACTGCCAGGTGGGCTCGGAATCGTTCGGCCTAACGTTTGAAGCTTTGTTAATAAACAAAGAAGGATACAATAGGCTAATAATTAAACATGGAATGAGTTTAGAACAAGTATAAGACTTTAGAGTCCAGTTTAAGGAGATATATCCTCGATTAATAGCATATCAAACCCAACCCATGAAGAAAGAGTACAACGCCTCATGCCCATAGAGCTCCCATTGCTTGTAGTACAGTTTAAAAGATTGTTTAAGAAAATTATCACGGTTTTTCTTTTAATATTTTTTTTGAAATAAAATAAAATAACATATTTTTTTATTTTTAAAAAATTATTTTTGATATTAACATATCAAAATAATAAAAAATATTAATTTTAAATAAAAAATAAATTTTTAAAAGATGTCGTTCCAAATATGTTTCCAAACCACCTCTAGGTAACTTATACCCTTGTAATCCCATCACAAAATATGAATGCAAGATTTAAAAATAATTAGACATGGAACATTTTTCAGCACTAAATTTCTTTCCGTAAAAATCAGTTTTCTTGTGATTTTTATTTTAATATGGATTTTTCTCAATTTATAAATAATGGGCCTCACAATAAAAATATTACATGTTTATATTTAATAGACACAGGAAAATAAAGTAATAAATTATAGTAGAGACACTTGATTAAAAAACAAATACATGAAGGTTGGATATTGATCATGAATAGAAAATCTGTACATGTCATTCATTACCTTAATTGAACCAATGTTATAAGAAATGGATTACCAAGTTGTGAAATGAGAATAATATTATATTTATATGTAAAGCGATAAAAAAGAAAAGGGAATTCCACGTGGACACGACTGTTTTATCAGGTACGATGTGTTAACATAAGATACTTAATCTAATTCGATTTTATTTCCATTCCTAAAGCATGCAAGGATTAATTCTTTTCTATTTCTGAATTTTTATATGTATATGCAAGGACATATGACTGAGTTTCGCAACTATGATCAAGTGGGTGCATGTGTTTAATCTGATTCACGGGGCAATAAGGGGACAAGACAACAAAAACAGAACAATCACTAATTGAGTTTTCAATGTAATTAAAGTTTTCTTGGCGCACACGTACTTAATTGATCCTTCATGGCGTGGAATTTTTTTTTAAATGGAGTTTATTGCCCTGTCTAAACTGGAACTGGCACATACATAAAGCAGATGAACAAACATTATTTGCAACAGGAAAATGCAACCAGGTGGTCGATTATGATTCAGTTCCATAGAATTCTTCAATTATTGCGGACCTGGGATTTTTGCCTGGAGGGCCCTTCTCCCTACGCTCCAGCTCTTCCAGGCGGAAAGTTACTAACCGATCCCAGTTTCCTCCTTCAAAGATAACCCCAGCTTTTCCATCAGTGATTCGCTGAACAATGCCAGTGTACATGTAAAATGGGTTATTTGGGTTCTTCACAATGGCAATCATACCAGGCAACAACAGTGGCAATTCTGGTGGTTTTGGCTTGTTTGTGATTGTAAGCTTCGCAGCTGGTTGTTTCTTTGGAGGGGGGTTTTCCTCGATGAATTTTTCCAATCCCTTCTCTCCACCAGGAAAGCCCCCTGTTAATCCCATCAGCTCCTTTTCGAAACCATCTTCCGGCACACTTGATATTTCCAAGTTACCTGAATACTCCTCTTCACCAGCAGCTGGTGGTGCCTCCTCTTCAATGTTTCTCTGTAGCTCTTGTTGCACGCCTTTTTCTCCATTGCAGAGCCCTCTGCCTCCCAAGATCTCAAAAGGGTCGAATTTGGCACATGTTTTTATTTTCAACCTATGTTCTTTGGGGATCAAAGAGTATGGTTTGTGAGGATGATTGGGGAAGTTGTTTTGACCTAGAAAGCTGGACCTAAGTAGAGTACTTTGAAGGGTGATGGAAGAAGCCATAGTTTGGTATTACAGAAGCCAGCCTTGAAGAGTGAAAGGAGAGGGGCCTTCTCTTCTAATCTTAGCCACAAATGCTATATTGATGGATAGTCCTCGTGTCCTGTCACTCAATGCTTGTCACTAATCTATTTATGTTACTATTGTATTGTCTGACTGGGTCATCATGGCTCCTGTAAAGGAAAAAAAAAACGTTTCTTAATTCTTATTGCTATTTTTTACTGGGCCAACAAGTACAGGGAACTTATAGGGCAAGCCCATGAGATAATTTAAGCACCATTTTGACCTGCTTGAGGCTGGGCCTAAGGCTTGGAAACTCGAAGGGGCAATGTCTTACTTTTACTATTATTTTAATTGAAAAGCAAAACAAAATCAATTTCCCTCCATTTCACTTTTACACAACTGCCACTCTCCCCTCCATTCCATCTTCATCGATTTCTCTTTGCTAGAAACGAAACAACTATCTCTTCTCGAGACGATAAGGACGTGAAGGGGAGAGAGAAAGACAAGAGATGATGCAGAAACGACGCCTCAAAGGAAGCAGTGATGTGAGGGTAAGTAAGGTAGCTAAAATAATTTTTCATTGCTAATTGTAATTTTTGGAGTGCGATTTATGCTGGGTTTTTTTTTTTTTTAAATGAACCCTCTTTTTTTACTGATCTTTTAACTTTTATGGAATTGCAAAGATGGGTTTCTTTTTATTTGTTGAAATTCAAGACACAATGATTCTCTTGATGATAATCAGTGAGAGATACATGTTGCTCTTCATGAACAGGTCGTTCATTTTATTATGGAAATGACACATGTTGCTCTTCTTTCACTTTAGTTCTATGTTTGTTTGCTGCCCTGCCATGCTTTCTGTTTCCGCACCATGAAGCATGCTTCCCTGGTTTTGATCCGACGACCCAGTTTTATAGTTTAAAGATTTTGACAGTGTCGCAACCCAATTATCACGCAGAAGCAATTTTCTGCGTAACGAGGATTGAAATGCACAAATTCTTGTGCTCTAGTTATTTTCTCAGTGACCCTTGTTGGGAGCGTCCACTGGTATGGAGGATGGGTGGCCTGCGTCATGTACATGGTTGTCAAGGAACTGCTGTTTCTAAACCTGTATGCTGTATGACTGTATCTATTGATCTTCACTTTGTAAGGATGATTAGTCATGGAAAGAAAAATCCTCTATTTTTGAGGTCTATCAATTTGGAATCTCTCTTTTTTTTCTATGGCAACTGATCCATAATCTTAGAAGTTCCTCGTTAAGCTGTTGCATTCTCTCCTTCGCCAATAATTCTTTTAACACCATCAAATTTCTTTCCACGCGCGTGAAGTTATTGTTCTATGAGTGAAACATCAAATCAATTTTGTTCAAAGCATTGCAGGACTTTTTTAAATCACAAATAAGAGAACAGGATTTTGTTGCAGATTAAAAAGGATGTAAAATATTCATTTTTCCAATCAGAACAAAGTCATGTTCTAAAATAACTGCTATTAAATTTATGTCATCCACACAACTTACCCCGTTTGTCTTGAAGTCTTGAATAGCAGTAGCCTCTCTTATTTCATCTTTCATTCAAACTATAACTTCGAAATTGTTGGGTTGGTCTGAGAAACATGCCACCAGATTCTGTGCTTCCTTGTACTCCAGCCTTCAAAGGAAGTGGCCATGGCCGCTCCAGAAATTTCCTGCCTGAACCAATGATCATGCTTGTCAACATATCAGTTGCATTTAAAAGAAGAAGAACTCGAGACATCCCGGCTAGTCCTATCAAAGTCACGATGCACCACTGTACTCAAACCATAGAGCAACTTATAAATGGGGGAAGGAAACTAGTAATTCAAAGATGAATTAGACACAGCTCCATGATGTCTCTGATCACATTTCTGCTGTAATTCTTCCCTTGTTCGAGCAGATAGAATTGCTGCGTTAGCAATGTCATTGAAACTAAGAGGAGGAATATTAAAGCAACTTATGAAGAAAGGATGTTTTAAAGGCAATAAAGTAATTTAACTATTTGAAGAATAAAAAAATGTTCAAAACACCCTTTCAAAGGTAATCTATTTTTTTGTTATATGGGTAAATTAGTAATTTTACTTTGAAAAAAACAAAATGATTAATCTAGGTAAAAGAGTATTTTACTATGTTAAAAAATTTAGAAAAACAGATACACCCTTAAAAAATCTTTTATTGATCACTAAGCCAGAGAAAAAAACAAAAAAACCCTAAAGGCTTAAATTTAATATACTCAAAATTAATAATTTCATTATAGCAATATACAATAATCTATTTGTAGAATTACTGTAAAACCTCCACACGATTAGCTTTTGTTAATGTGTTGCTTGCATTGTAGTTTCGCCTTCTCCATTAGGTTTTTTAATATTTTAAATCTTAGACTTATGTTAGTGCACAGAATTCTGAAAGCAAACTGAATAGTTTATTCTCTCTACTTTTTACTTCTTGCTGTGTGAAAAAAAAAATAGAGAGAGAGAGAGAGAGAGAGTAGCAAACTAAATATGAAACCTTCATATTTATTATTCTATCGCAGCTGTTTAAATCATGTTTATCCATAGGGTCATCGGATCTTAAATGCTTGTGTAACAAGGACAGAAAATAGAAGGTTCTTTCCTTTTTAAGAAAAAAAAAACAAGAAGAGGGAAGGACACAGGAACCTTCCACATTCCTGGGCCATGGCCAATAATACCTATTGCATAAATATAGTATTTGGTGTTGTAGTAATTATTAATTTTTAAAATATTTTATATTTATAAATATATTAAAATAATATATTTTTTATTTTTTAAATTTATTTTTTATAGCAATTCATCAGAACAATCAAATTAGTTTATCAAATATGTTTTTGTCCTTATATTCATCAATATTAAACTTCTATTCCTACTTTTTGAAATTTATCAATACCACCCTTATAATTTTTAAGAAGTTGCAAATTTGCCCATTTTGTACCAACAATTATTAAAAAAAGCTCACTTTTGTTCATATTTTTGTTTTATCTTTTTCTCTCTCTCAAATCCCTTGAAAAAATAAAAACCTCATAAAAAGGGGCTTTTTAATGGTTTTGTGCAATATCGAAACTTTCTGGAACATAAAAGGATGGTATTGATAAATTTCAAACTATAGAGATTGAAGTGGAATTTTGGTAAATTGCAAGGACAAAAATGAAGTTTACCCACCCAGAAAACTACTATACCCGCCAGTCATGATGTTGCATAAATACTTTGTTGGTGGGTCAAACCACTTTCCGTGAACTCAAGGAAGAAGAAGCACAACACAACACAACAACATCCACTAATCTTTCTCTCTCTATAATAAAGAGAAACCAAAAAAAGTCTCTTTATAGTTTCTACAATAGACATTGACATACATACGGTGAGTAAAGTACGCCACTTTGTCTTTAATCATCTATACTTAAATTATCATCTTATCTGTTTGACAATCAAGAAATTCCTTTCCTTTTTATGTGGCTATGTAACTAAGTTCTGTTTTTGTTTCAAAAGAATTGTTTGTTATGAGATTTGATTAGATTCTTTGAGTTTGACTTGATGGGTGGTGGGTTGGTTGCTTTTTTCATTTTGATCTGATGGTGTGAGTTAGTTGTTGATTTTAGTTTAGAAATTGCCGTGATCTCAGTGGAGCTTTGTGCTATCTGGAAAATCCCAACAACTTTTTGATATTGGTGATCTGATGTTAATTAGGCTTCTTTCTAAGCGCTTCATGGAGAAGAATTTATGGGATTGCCTGTTTTTGTGTTTAGTTTGTTTGGATAGCTTTTATTTTATAGATTTCCATTGGAATGCATCCATTGCAAGAATGCTTCATTTAATTTTTAGATTTGCTAAAAATTTAGTCGTTGGTCATAAAACTTGTCTGTCCTTTGAGTTTTTTGGTGGTTTTTTAGTTTCCTATATGATAATTTATGTACTACCCCTTGGCAATATATAGTCTAAGCTTTTAAAGCGTATTCAGTTATGCAATGATTGGAGGGATTGGTTTTTACGTGCTGAATTTTTTATAATTTATTGTCTGCTCAAGTGGGATTATCTCTCATTTTGATCTGTTTTTTCATGCTATAGGGCTTGTACCATCTTCTTCAAGTGAACATATAGCCTCATGGATGATATTCCTGGGAGGTTGAATATAGTCCCTGATCACTTTCATGTATCAACTTCTAGTGAGGACACTCCTCAAAACATAACTTCATCTATCCAACAGCCCAGAATTGATAATTCATCCAGGTACTTATTTTTTCCTTGAAGAAAAGGAAACGGAGAAGAGAATGACTGGTGAAATTTGTATTGATTTTGTTTCTTTTTCTGATTTAGAATAGCTCAAATAGTCGTTTCTGGTCTGGAAGAAAACTAAGAAGTGCTGCATTCATGCTGAATTTGTTTAACCTACAGAGGCTGTCATGGGGTTCTAGCGCTGATGTTCAGGAAAAGGTTTATGGAACAACCCTTTCTAGCATGCTTATCGATTAGTTTGAGGTTTATATGGTCCTAATCACCACATTGTATTTTTATTTGCAGGTCGAGTTATCCGTCACAGAGTTAGAATCACTTCGATCAGAACTTGCATATTTAGAAGAGAGGGAAGCTCACTTGAAAGCTCAGTAAGGGAAACTTGATCCTGGAATTTAAAACTAATGAGAGATTTTGCTAGCAAATAACAAATCTTTACTTATATAATTGGCAGTGACCAGCATAATTGAACCCAGACAAGTGATGAAGGCGGGTTCAGCTGTGATTAAAATTTAGTTTTAAGCCTAAATATTGTCCGAGATATTGTCCTCAATCTTCCACTTTGTTTGAGAATTTCAGTTTCAAGATTTGACAATAAAAAGAACTTGTACGCATGCTCCTCTCATGATGGACTGCATATTTTGCATGTTTTATTGCTCCAATTTATTATATACTGTCAAGTGCTGAACCATGTTTTATAATTCCACTCTTTATTATCTCAATGTAAAGAAACATGAAAGTCAGCATGCTTAGTTTCTAATTTTTGATAAGTTTAGACTGTGCTTTAGGTTATAGCAAAACTAATTTTTGCTTAACAACAGTAACTTCTTTTGTCTGTGCAGGTTGGAACATGTTGATGAAGTTCTGCGCTCTGCTCGGTTCTCTGGTTATTTGTACATCCGAACTGTAGTGGATTTCTCCAAATTGCTTATGTTACTTTCTTTTCAGTTCTTACTGCAATCTTTTGTGCACCTAGCAGTAACAGGTTTTTTCCTCCTGTTCTCCCTCCTTTACAGAGATGGACAGCTCTACCTGGGGAGCCGCCGCCACTTGATGATACTGATGTGGACGATTGGCTTCCTCGCTTTGTTGTCCTTAATGGACCATGCATCTTCTTCTATTTGTTGTCCACAGGTAACAGATGTTTTACTTATCTCCCTTGTTTCATTTGTAGTGTACCCATGCATTTAGCCATATGTCGTTTTGTAGAGTGCCTGTGATGATTCATGTCTCAAAATCTGCAATTATGATCGAGAAGGACAGCTATCATAATAATACCCATCCCTACCCTTGCGCTCCCTATGGCCTTAATGCATGTTCTAATTATCAATCCGGTTGTGTTTTCATTTTCTGCCAATAAATGATGATAAATGAGCACATGAGACATCCTTCGTCCAGGAATATTATGCTCTATAGAAATTTTGAAGCTCCCAGCTTTTACCTGCTCCACTTGTGTTGGTGATGCCACTGCCACTGCCACTTTTTATTTATTTGGATTTCAAATCCCATTTAAGTTTGCAATCTGATATTGTTATTCAAATCCACATTCAAATTTCTTTGCTGATTGAAAGACACTTGTGCAGATTTCAGTCCTCAAGATTCCACTCTACTTGCCGATATTGTTGAAGTAGGCTCTCTGCCAAGCTTTACACGGGAGCATGAAGAGACATTGTATTCCTCATATATCTTAACTCGTCAAGGTCTGAGATATGAGTGCTCAAGTGTTTCCGAAGTACAGGTACTTCAGTATTGTTCATACACTGTACAGTATTCAATGTGGTCAGTAGTTGCCAATGTATTCTAGTTTCTACTTAATTTAAACCAATACTTTTACAAGCATATGCAAATGTGGGCGCATAACACACACAATCACCAGTGTGTGTGTGAATGGTACAAGTTGTTGCTTGACCTACTGCAACTTTTTGTGCAATATTTTGGTATTGCCCTCTGTTTGATTGATGGGGGGTGATTGCAGTGAACTTGAATCTTTGTCTGCGTACGAACCTTCTATTGATACCACCATGATGGCATTTTATTTGATGTCATGTCATTTCTTATTTGTTTGATGATTAAGTACTAAACAATTTTAGGGAGGCAGTACAGAATATGAATGGCCTGCAGTTGAGTGACCTGCTTCTGTTTGTTGCTGTTACTGTGCGTTGTGTGTCAATCATATGCACGTAGTTGTCATTTAAAGATTGTGCGCCTGAAGGTGCTTTGATATTTCCAGAGCATCAAATGACCCCAAATAGTCTACAGCTTCAAATGAATAACATTTGGATGATTGTTTGTGAGAACTTGTTGGGATTATCTTTAGTTCATGTCTGAAACCATCTCTTTCCCACTTTAATGCCCGATTTTTAAATTTTAAGAGAGCCTTTTTTTTATATAATTTTTATAATTATCATTAAGTTGTGATTTGATTTTCAAGCCCTTCCCTCCTCCTGCCTCAGGTTGATTCATGGCTAAAGGTATTGCAAACTGACATCAAGTTGGTTTCTGAGACAAAAGTTCCCTCATGGTTCCAGTGATGTGTAAAATCTGCATGTTTTTAACCGTAAGCTGTACATTGCAAAATTTAACTGTAAGCTTTAGATATATGAATATCAGTTTGGTTATGATATCTCTAACTCATTCATTGTGTTTCTGTACAGAACAATTGATATACTTTATTTGAGTTGTAGTTAATGTTGTACCACTCATTCTTGACAGAATTAAATTTAACATGAAGTTGCCATTCTTGCGTGTTGTTATGCCTTTGAGCTCTTCATCCTGTATGAATGGTAAATGATCCTTGTTCTATCCATTTCGGCATGTTACAAAGTGCCCTTCTTCTTTTGGATGCACTGTTATCGTTAGTTCCCACTGTAGATCATTTTGTTCTTTTGCTTGCACTAGAACAAAGCAGATCAAAGGTGACCTGTTACGCTGTTGTCTCTCCCAAGAAGTAAAATATACATGGTTACATCATCTTCTCATAGTTTATTTTATTTCGTTACAGTTTGTTTCCCGTTTTAGCATTTTTCGCTTATGGCAAGATGTCATTAATGACTGGCCAAAAGACACAGGTTTTGAGCTTCTTTGCTTGCCAATTACCAAGACTCCAAGCAAGCAGACCTTACAAATTCTCTGCCCTCGACCAAGCATACATATCACATAAATGGATTTTCCCTTACTGAGTTCTGGACTGAATTGTACTTGCAAAACAAGTCTCTAGGGATACTTCGGTGTTTAAGTTAGTATTAAGTTTCTTATGCTAAAGTGACAAGCATGAAAATCAAAAAGATGAAAGTTGTATTGTTTATATGGAGAGAGATTAGTAGAGTGTCTTTTAGTGTTGTTGAGATGAAACCATTCTCTCTCTCTCTTCCTCAACTTAAGAATATATAATTTACCTTGAAATATATCTAGAAAAGATTTGGAGCAACTCATCATGAAAGGTGAAATTTTCCATTGCAGTAACTCTAGTTAAAGTCATAACTTGTAGAGCTAGATGTGGTGGTAGCTTGAAAAATAAGAGAAGCGAGAGAGAGGGAGAGAGGGGAGAGAAAGTGAGGTGAGGCTCGATAGAGTACTATTTATAGATGAAGCTGAAAAATATTATTTGTAGATGAGTTTTACAGATAAGCTTGAAATAACATTATTCGTGAATGAGCTTCACAAATGAACTCAAAACAATACCATTCAAGGATAAGCCTAAAATAGTATTATTCAAGAATAAGCCTGAAATATTTTATTCATTGATGAGTTTCATGGAAGAGCCTGAAATATTTTATTCATTGAAGATGATGAAATAAAACTATTTATTGAAATAGTAAATAGATGAGTCTCGCTATAGTTATAGGCTATTGCAAATTGGCTCAAAGTAGCTTGGTCAGGTTGAGAGATTCAACCTGATATAGTCTAAAGGCCCAATTGAGCTACCTTTTATATATATATATATATATATATATATATATATATATATATATATATATATATATATATATATATATATATATATTATCACACTTAATCCAAATCATTAAATTAAAACCGAATAGGTTTCTTTTTAAAATGGAAAAAATTTCAGAATTTAATTAAGATTTCAAATATAACAGTTATTTTTTTTAGAAATATGAGAGAATCCAAATGGGGTTTACCCGTAACATTATATATAAATTAAAAAGACGATGATTTTCTTGTTCATTATCTCTTTTCTTGATCTTTTTATAAAAAAAATTATTGTTTTTAATTCATCTTTTAATCCAAGTTGTTGGTGTATTGTTTTTTTTTATTTTGGTCCTTGTTTTTTTTATTTTCTTTCATTTTGTTATTATTCTTTTCAATTTGAGAGTTAAATTGCAAATTTGTTATTGCCCTTTAATTTATTTTTGATTTGATTTTAACCCTTGTTTTTTTTAATTGCTATTTTTTATTTTGGATTTTTTTGTGTATTTTTTTTATTTCATCCTTCAACGTTTCAGTTTCTAGGGATTAGGTTTCATGATCTTTTCATGTGTAATGCTTCTTGTATGATGACCCAGGTCACATGTTTAAAAAATTAATAGGGTTGACATATTTTTTTGTCTTATTTTCTTTTATGATATCGCCGTTTGACATTTTTTTAAAAAATGACTTTGTGCTTTTCTTTAATTTTTTTTTTCTATTGAATTATCCTGACTTCATGACCTAGAACACGAGTTTGTTAGATTAATCCGTACCATCTCGTCCCGTAATGTATAGATTACATGTTTGCCATATTGGCTCGTACCAAATTTTTTTACCCTATTTTCATCATTCCATGTTTAATTGGCTAAAGATTAAACAGCATTGTCTTTTTGCTCTTTAAATAAAGGTTTTTTTCTCGTGTTATTGTCATCGCTTTCTTTTCTCAATCAATTAAATATTGAAGAATGAAATTGAAAAAAAAAAAATTAAAAAAGACCCAAGTCAACTTAGGTTAATATATTAAACCTATGACCTAGGTAATAAGATCATGATAATCTCATGGAAAAAAAATCTAATTTCTAACCAACCAAATGTTTCATAATGAAATTGAGAAAAATATTCAACTAAAAAAAGGATAAAAAAACCTAAGTTAGCCCGCAACCCAAAATAAGCAAATTTAATGTTAAGGGATGTGTGTGTATATATATATATACTCAAGAGAACCAGTGTTAATTCATTAAATTCAAAATCTAAATGATATGATCAAGATAATTTTATATAAAATAAAACAAAAATAAAAATTATAAAATCTAATTTCAAATCAACCAAATATTAAAGGATAGAATTAAAAAAATCAATAAAAATTAGATAGTTATTTAAACATCATTTAAAATAAATTTATATAAAAAGAACCCAATCATAAAATGCGAAAAGAAAAAATAATGAGATAAATAAAAATTGAATAGTAAACGCACATGGGCTGGAAAAATGTGCTAGCACGTGCTGGGCCACATGCAAACTGAGGGCATATAACGGTTATGTTGTTTTAGAAACATGAGAGAATCCAAACGGGGTTTACCCGTAACATTACCTGTGAATAATAGAGCGGTGATGCATTGCAAATTGGTGGAAATTAAAATGCAAATTTTGATCCCGTTTTAGAGTGGGGTTGTAAATGGAGGTTTGCAAAATTTTAATTTTTTTTATTAAATTTTTTTATTAAATGTTTTTTCATGTGTTAATATTAAAAGTAAATTTTAAAAATTAAAAAAATTATTTAAATATATTTTTGAATAAAAAATATTTTTAAAAATAATTATTATCCAGTAATTTCCTGAACTATATAACTCATTAATAGCAATAATTTTCAACGGAGTAGTCATGTTTTGTTGCTCGTGACGCTAGCTCTTAATTAAGTGGATGGGTAGGCACTCTCTTCTTCTTCTTCTTCTTCTTCTTCTTGCCCATAGCTCAACTGATTAGGCACACCTAGTAATAGCCAACAAGTTTTGAATTGGAGTAGTCTCCATAGCCAATCATCAACCTGAGAAAAATCGCAACCATGCTGTCAGATTCTAGGTACTTATTGTTTGCAGTTTGCACTCATCATCTCATTAATTTTGCAATCTATATATTATGAATTGGGATAATATTTATTTTTTCTTTCTTGGTTCTTTAAATATTTTTATTTTATTCACTGATTTTTTTTATTTTATATTATGTCTTGATAATTTATTTTAATTAGTTTGCTTCGAGGTTCTTGGATATTGAAAAAATATCATGGCATTAAGTTAATGCTTGATTTGAAAAAATAAAAATAAAATTTATTGTTAAAAATAAAAAATAAAAAGTCTTTTTTCTTTACTTTTTTAATGTTCTTGGGGCATTTTTTTAAAATTCTAGCGCCTAAAGTTTTTTTTTATCCATGTTTATTAAGGTTTTAGCGTATTTATTCATTATTTCGTTCTGCATTTTAGTTTTTGATTTTTTTAAAAAGAGAAAAAGTCATTGAAGGAGATAGAAAGTGATCAATTAGACAAATTTCAAGAATAAAAAAGTTGAATTTAGTATTGATGTGTTTATTTTTATGAAAGAAATACCATTGATGTGCTTTTAAGCTTCCATGTCGTGGTAGATAAGGGTTTTCCGGGTTAATTTTGTGTGTTTTTTTTAATGATTTGTAAAGTTTTAAGGTGGTTTGTTGAGACTATAAAGATGTTTATTGGGGGGGGGGGGGGGGGGTGTTTTGGATCCAAAAAACACGAGGCTCGAGTTTTTTACCATCTCTCCAAGGATCCAAATTGGATTAGTATATAACATGTTGTTCATTCAATTTAACAAAAATTAAATAAATAAACAAGACTCAGGCACACAAGCTTGTCCTTGTAGACCCATTAACTCCAGCCTTCTATGTTTTGGGCTAAAAGTTAACCCACCCTAGCCTAGGCAATAGGCATCTAGGTCCCTTTTACGAGGGTTTTTTTTTCTTCTTAAATAAAACAACTGAAGTTATATTTTGGATATTATTCCATTAAATAACATTGAATTATGAATTTGATTTCAAATAATATTCTAACTTTCTTTATAATATTACCAAATGCTATTTTTGTGCATCCCTTTATGTTTGTTTTTTATTCTTAAATTCAATCAAAATTAATTATAATTTAATAAATAAAATCATATTTAAGATATTATTTTATTAGATATCATTCAATTTAATATTTATTTTCAAATAACATTCTACTTTTTTATATAATATCAGCAATAATTTCATTAATTCTTATATGTGAACTTACCATGTAGTCTTTTTTTTATATATGTTTATGGTCATAAATATTCTATGAAAATGAAGTTCAAATCATTTTAGTTATTGCATATTTTTTTTTCTACATTGTTGTTACATTTTATTCAATGAACTATGCTTGTTATAAAAAACACTTTTTTTTTTGTCTAAAAATATTAAAATTACTTTGATTAGAAAAGAATGTTCTGACAAAAAAAAAGATATATTTTTTCTTCATAATTTTATTTGAATGTGAATGTATTTTTTTTATGATATAACTAATTAAAAAATAGATTTCAAAAAGTTCCCTATCTCAATGTGTGAGCATTATATTATCTAGTATCAAAATTATGGAAGTATAATTTTTTCTGATACATTTGCTTTTATAATTTTAATAAAATGTTTATTGAAAAATAATTATTCTAGTAAAAAACCATCAAAAAAGGGAACGGGAACGCATTAATAAGATGAAATGGTTTAAATAAAAAAATACCCTTTATTCTTATATCAAATCAACTTTTTATATTTATTCTAATGGCTTTTAGTTTTTTTTTTAATAAATAAGATAGCGTGTAAATCTACATATTTTTGTCAACACGATATATTAATAAGAAAAGGAGGGATTGTATTAGAAAATTATTTTGTTTTAATAAAATTTAGATTATTACTCTTTTTACAAAATAAATTATTGCCGTGTAATTAATAAAAAAAATGAAGAGCACCCCATGTAATTAACAATGTTTTCTTTATATTTATTTAGGTATATAATTTTAAATTTATTTTATTAAATATATATACACATTCGAGTTTACTATTAAAGTTTTTTTAATGTTAAAAACCAGGTTGAAAATACGTGCATATTATCTCTTGACGTTAAAAAGAACTTTTGATTCTACCTGCTGCAGTGGAGTACTGGTCAAACTCTAGCCAAAAAAATCATGATCTGTCAACGCATTGCACATCCATCTTAGACCCGAAAACAGAAATTAACTTTAGATTAATTGTATTTTATCATAATCTAATTATTTCAAAATTGTAATCATGACCCACTTTAAGAAATCATTCTCACGTCAATAGTTCCCTTTCTTTCCTGATGGCACCAAAACTCATGTATCACGTTGTCACACGTGCTAAGCCATGGCCTTCTTTGTCATTGCGACGAGGTGCAATTAAATATATTTTTAATCTGATTATAATCTCAAAATTATTTAGTTTTCATTATTTAAACCTGTTTTTCATCTCAATTAATTATAAAAATATAGGATTAAAAAAATAAAATTTATATTTTTTAAATTTATTTTTTCAAACTATAATCCAAAATACCCTTTTTAAAAAATATTTTTGAAATAACATAATTAAAAAAATTAATGAAATAACATAGTTTGTATATGTCATGATTGAGAAACATGATATTTATAGCATGTGATTATTAAGAATAACGATATCTAAAACAAATTATTAAATAGGAAGAGAGAGTAGAGAAAAATAGACATCAAAGATATACTGAAATTTTGATTATAACATTATTAGCAAAATAAAAAAAATCTTGATGGGATAAATTCAACAACACAAATAAAATTTACCAATGAAAACGCGAGTATGTTATATTTGCGGCTCAAAATGCTAAGTGACTCACTTGTTTTTTACGATAAATATAATTCATTTGGATTACTGTTGATGATTTCTTTTGGTATTGTTGAACTCAGCTCATCAAGATTTTTTGATAATATTTATGGTGTTATGATTGAAACTTCAATATATTATGGGTATTTTTTTTCTTTTATTTTTCTTACTTATTTAATATATATTTTTAGAAATTGCTATTATGAATAGCAATAATTTATAAATATTGTGTTTCTCAATTTGCACGATATGTAAATTTTTTTATCTATTATTTCACCATATTTTTAATTTACCGTGTTAATTTAAAAATAAAAATCAATATTCCGAGAATCCTAACCGTTTGTTAATCAAATCAATACATTTCGACGGATCCTCTCCCCCTACAGTTCGGGGAGGGTTTGACTTGTCTTGCATATATAACAGCTCTCTCTTCCTCTCACTCTTTTTAAGTCTTATCTCTTGTCACTCTGTATTAAGCTGAGCTCATATTTCTCTTCGTTAAACTTATCAAAAAAAGAAAAATGAGCTCTCAGATTTGCAGATCTGCTTCTAGAGCTGCGAGGTCTCTTCTCTCTTCAGCTTCTAAAACCTCTCGCTTCTACTCTGGTAACTTGTTACTCCTTGCTTCTTGTACTTTTTTTTTTTGTAACTGTCTATCTTTCTTAGCTCTGATTTAAATGTGCTCTCGCGTGTCCTCCAAGAGCTTGTGTTATTAATTTAATTGAGCTTTAATTTTGATGTGCATTTGAGGTTTATGAGTTAGATTGCTTCTCCGTTTTTTATTATGTCATATTTTTGGTTTTTATATTCAGATTGTTTGATGTGTGTAGTTACTTCTGTTCTATTGTGGTTACGGCTTGAATTTCTGTCTCTTTGTTTGTTACTGATAAATATATCATGATTAGGTACACTTATAAGTTAAAGATGAATCTTTCCTTGCATTTTCCTGTATATTTTTTCTTCCTCCAATACAAATATGTCGTATTTGATCAATTTAAGTTGAGTCACAAAGCTTTCTTACTGACCCTTCAATACTTTGAGTTTTCCTCTTTGTAGAAGGGAGAGCTGCAGCGGCAGTGGTGGCAGTTTCACTTGGTGGAAAGTTGCCTCTCCTATCCTCGGCTTATGGAAGGACTGGTTCTTCAAATCTGGCTAGACAGTGGATTTCTGGGGCTCTTGCAATTCCTGCTGGAGGTTCAAATAAAAATCCTTTCTTATTTATTGTCCATCGTGTCCTTTTTTTTAATCAAACTGGAGTCTTTTTCAATCACTAGACTGCTGATAGGTTAATGGAACTTTAATATTTTGGTTCATCCGTCATGATTGAGAGTCATTTTTCTCCAGGATTTCCTGCTAGAAAAATAGAAGTTTTTCTATCTGTTAGGAATTGAATTCATACTTGTTTCAATACAAGAGGATGCGTAGCTCTTCAACATTACATGAAAGAAAAAGATGGAGTGTTGGCTGGAAAACCTTTTGTTATTGTGGATAGGGAAGAGGGGGCATGTCCCTTGCTCAAGTTTTTGGCACTGTGGCTTCCAGGACCTCTTCGACAACAATAACTTCATGCTTAAGTGTGGTATTGGGTTAAATCCTAGGCATGGGATATACTCTAGACTTGATTGCTTCCTTAAATTTCCCCTGACATTGTACTTGAATCCCTAAATGCAAAAATGTTTTAGTGTTTTTATACTTCTCTGTTGGTCCTTTCAGCGGTTTTTGTTAATGGTCTTTTTCATGCTTTCACCCAGCCACCCACCCTTCTCTGTGTCACATGTATTAAGATCTTTATCTCTCCTGGTTGTCTATGGTGAAAATTGATCACCAACTAATATGGAAATGTGGGTAAAGCAACATATAACTGGAGAGAACTTTTATTTTCGAGATACCTTTGAGCTTCATATCCTTGTCTATCTCACAAACTAAAATTGACATAACATTGCAAGGAACATAGCTACCAGCGCGTATTTTCTGTATTTTTTGCCTATTATCTCTGTATTTCCTGAAGATATTGATAATTGAGGATGAGTGTAACCATATCTTAGTGTAACTCTTTGAATTCTTTGGTTGGTTGATATTGTTAATTAATTTCCCCCCAAAAAAAATATCTGATTTTAACTTTCCCTTCTTCGCTAAATGTTTACAGTATACATGCTCCAAGAACAGGAGGCACATGCTGCAGAGGTACTCTAGTCAGCATTCCCTCAACATCTTAACTGTCACCGTGCCTCTTTTCTTCCTTTCCTGTCATTCTGTTAAAGGATAAATGTTCACTCTATATTCTTTTTTCAGCTGGAGCGAACTTTTATTGCCATCAAGCCTGATGGAGTGCAGCGAGGGCTGGTAAGATAAGCATCTGATTTTTTGGTCCTAAACAACACTGTTCCTTGGCAACTTTCTACAGATGCATTGATGCAAACAACTTTAACTGTATTTTATTATCTTACCTTTCATTCAGACGGTAGCATTTGCTTTCTATCATTTTTTTATGGGTAGGAAGTGCCTTTTTGTGTATAGGAATTCTGACATGCATTTTTATTCCAGATTTCAGAAATCATATCCCGTTTCGAGCGTAAAGGGTTTAAGCTTGTGGCCATTAAGATAGTGGTTCCTTCTAAGGACTTTGCTCAGAAGCATTATCATGATCTGAAGACAAGACCCTTTTTTGATGGTCTTTGTGACTTCCTTAGCTCTGGTCCAGTTGTTGCCATGGTATAAAAATTGAAAACCAGAATTCTCACCTAAATGTTTGACATCTACTATTGACTTAGATGAACTCATCCACCTCATGCAGGTCTGGGAAGGAGAAGGGGTGATCAAATATGGTCGGAAACTCATTGGAGCCACAGATCCTCAGAAATCAGAGCCTGGAACCATCAGAGGTGATCTAGCCGTTGTTGTTGGAAGGTAACAAATTGAATTTAGTCCAAATATCTGGTTTGCTGGATCTTATAATATGTTTACTTTGTTGTACATGATTGTTTTTCTTAGAATACTATTTTTTTTTTTCATGTAGAAATATCATTCACGGAAGCGATGGCCCCGAGACTGCCAAGGAGGAGGTTAACTTGTGGTTCAAACCAGAGGAATTGGTTAATTACACTGGCAATGCAGAGAAGTGGATCTATGGGGTCAACTGATGGATATTTTTTGTTTTAGTATCATCTCCAGGGATTTAGATCCCTCGTAAAGCGTGGGATAGCATAACTGTTGGAATAAAATCATTCCTTGTTGAGGTGAGTGACTATATTTCTTCGCTACCAACAACTAGCAATGTGAATTCTGAGAAATAATTTTCCACCTTGTCCCGTCATGGATTCCAATCTTGGAACTTCTTTCTGCCTCCATGTTGCTTGTTTACTAGTAGTAGTTAATTCATCATGGTATACGCCTAGGGTTGCCAAAATGAGTGCTCGTATGGTTCTTTTGTTCATTAACTTGCAACCCGGGAACAATTTGTGGAGGAAATCTTCTCAAAACTACCGATTTCTTGTAGGATAATAGGATACCGGCCAATGGCCATCCTCTTCCAACTTCCTATTTTATTCGGTAACGTATTAAGTTACTGTCACATAGACTTGGTGGCCCGCCGACTTATGGTTTTGTACTTATCAAAACCACGGTAACGAAGAATTCAGCGTCTAGACTCTAGTGTCCGTTAGGGGTGTTCAAAACCCGGTTCGGTTTGGGCCAAAAAATCCAACCGAGCCAGGTTTTTTAATTTCTGAAAGATTTGACCCGTACCGAACCGAACTGGCTCGGTTCGGTCTGGATCAAATCTTTCAGAAATTAAAAAAATCCAAAATCGTCTCCACTGTCAAGTGTCAACATCAGCAGCCCCACCAGAATCAACCACCGGCCAGACCAGGCTGCTACAGCATCTATTCTCCTGTCACCGTCTCTTACCACCACAGCCCCCATCATCGTTGATCGCTATCAACACCAGCAACTCCCTCATCCTCTCTCCTCCATACTCGAATCAGTCACTCTCGGCCACAACTCCATACCCATAGGAGGAGACATCACAACAGCCGGCCTACATCCCCTCCACCATAGATGCCACCAGAACACCTCACCATGGCCAGCCTTTGGATTTTCTCAACCAAAAAGCTAGTACCAGCCCCCCAAATCACTACCAAAAGCCAACCTACAAATCTAATAAAAAAAACCTAGATCTGAAAACTAGGTCAAGATCTGGAATAAAAAAGAAAGAAAAAACAAGTTAATATTAAGCTTTCTAGAGAGAAGTCAGAGCTTCTATCTCTAGAAAGCCAGATTTTTAAGTTTTCTTTATCAAGCTTGTTTTTTAATTTTTGAGTTTGGTTTCTTGATGTTTTATAATACGAAGTCTTTTGGAATGCCATCAAATTTTGCCAGTAAGAGATCAGAGATGGGGGAGAACAGGGGAGAGGAGGGCAAGGGAAAGTGGGGCGCGGTGGGGTGTGGCTGCAAGTGAATTAGGGTTAAGGGAAGATTTTTGTATTTATACCTGTTGGTTCAATTTTGATTGAACTCGGTTTCAGCTTTCTGAAACCGAAACTGAACCGAACAAAATGATTTTTCTTATTTTTAAATTGATTTTTCTAGGTTTTTATCTCGGTTCAATTTTTTCTATTTTTTATCCTTCAATTTTCTTGATTGGTCGGTCAAATTTTTTTTATCCCTTTATCCATGTTTCTGCATATTATAAAATCAAGTGTCTATACTGCCATTATCTTTCAACCAAAGTGCCTTTACTTATCTACCCTATTTTAGTGTCTATTAATTGATAGTACCCCTTCAAAGTTTTTGAAAACAAAAACATAAAAAAATATTTAAATATTACTAATATATTTTTTATTTATAAGTAGAATTTTGATTATGAACTTAAAAATATAATGTATCTAGAATAATGTTTTTCATTAAAAAAATTGACAATATCTTCAATCATCTCAAACCAATCTGAAATATCCTGTCAAATACACTTGCCAAATACATTACTCAAATCAAATGAAAATATAAACACATAAATCAATAAAAATACTTATTTAATTATGATTAAAAGAATATTATTCATATAATCTTTCTAGAATATATTACTTCATCCGATTTTAATATAATTTGAAAATAAATATATTTTAATTCAATCTCTAAATTCTAAACCCAAATTTAATATAATAACTCAAATATGTTCTTAATTAATTTAAAAAATTAATAAACTTATTTTTTTATAATATTTTTAATAAATTAATTTTTAAAAAAATAGGTTTGTCTTGAGTGCGAGTCTAGCTTGAATTAAAAAACTCATGTCCGAAGCTTGAGAATTTTTTAATTTTTTTCTTAGGAGCGGACAATATATCATCCACTTCTTTTTTAACGAAGTGGGTGACAAGTCATCTATAGTGGTACACGACCTCTCGCTTGCTAGACAAGTGTCAATATCCTGGTCACTAGGTCCATTATGGTAACTGGAAAATCAAGGGTTTTTTTTTTATATAAACACCTAAAAAACCCTGCACATCTCATAAAAAACCAATCTCTCAACTCAAAACAACCTTAAATCAATTCAAAAACACAAGATCGAGTCTTGTAAAAAAATCTATTTCCAGTTCGATCTACTTTTTTAAGCAATAAAAAGGCCTGAAACATCACCATGAATTCTTTTTGTTGAATGAAACCTTTTTACATAAACTTATATATTTTGACAACTTGAATTGTGAAAATTGACAATTTTCTTTTTGCTTGCCTTTTTAAAGTGAAATTATATGTCATTTCTCTAACCTAGCGACTAGAAAATAAACAAAATGAATTTGTGTATCAAAATAAAAATTATCATGAATTTAGAGTTAACCGAATATTTTATTCATGTTTTATGTTTTAATCTGATATCTTTTATTTTGCTATTTTAATCACAATTTCAAGCCTAGTTTTATCTCATAAGGCAGTCTAGTTGAAAGAGATAAACAGTGAAGCTCCACCAAGTTTCCCAGGTCTTTTAGTTGTAGTAGGTAATATTTTTATTTTTTCAATTAGATTTATTTATTATAATATATATATATATATTCCTAATTTCTAGTTTTTTATATTTATTTTTCCTATTCCCACCAATGATTGGTCTCGCAATAAGGATAACATATGTTTATTTATCAAGCATACGATGACAATTTAATAGTGAAGACACTTCATTAAAAAGAAAATATAGAAATCTAAATACTTACATAGAAAAAAATAGATACACTCGACCGAAAAAAGTAAAATATAGATGCATTTGATTAGAAAATTTATATTACACTAAATGCAAAAATTTGTAGTACCTCCTTGAAATAATGGATATAAAACGTAAATAATTCTGATTTATGCAAATGTCTCGTACTGGCATAGTTATTTACATATCATAGATGGCTAATATATAAGTAACAAGAGAACAAAAGGTTTGAAAGTAGTAAATACAAATAAAAATAAAAATAGATGAGCTTTTAGTTTTTTATTGTTTTCATCGGTCCTTTCATCAAAATCTTTATAATTTTTAATTTTATCATTGAAATAAAATTTATAACTTTTATAATAATAATAATAATAATAATGGTGACAATATTAATAAATAATAATAATAATAATGGTGACAATATTAATAAATAATAATAATAATAATAATGGTGACAATATTAATAAATAATAATAATAATAAAATTAGTAATTATAATAATGATGGTGGTGGTGGTGATAATAATAATTATTATTATTATTATTATTATTATTGAATTAAATTGGTAATGATAATAAAAATAATGGTAAAGACAGTTGTATTAGTAGTGACAATGATACTACTAGTGCTACTATTAGTGATAATAATGATGATGATATTAATAGTTGTGATATTAATATTGATGATAATAATAAATGTAATAATAATAAGAAGAAAAATAATAACAACAACAATGATCATGATAATGATACTTATAATAACACTAATATTGATGATAATTGTAACAACTCGACCCAACCTGCCGTATATTGTCCGCTCTAGGCCTTACCGCCCTCACGGTTTTGTTCCTAGTGACGTGAGCCCACTTATGAGCCTGACGTCCAAAAGCACGTACAACAGGTCAACGACCAGCACTACTCATAAAGCCCGGCTCTGAATGCTCGCTTCCGATGTGGGATATCACAATCCCCCCACCTTAAGACGAGTCATCCTCGGCTCTAATAGCAAATGTAATAGCCCTGCCTAACCTGTCCTATATTATCCATTTTGGGCCTTACTGCCCTCACGGTTTTGTTCCTGATGACGTGAGTCCACTTCTGAGCCTGACGCCCCACAACGCGTATAACAGGTCAGCACCAACACTACTTATAAGGCCTTGACTCTGGACGCTCGCTTCCAATGTGGGATATCATAATAATAGTCGTAATAATAGTAGTGATAATAGTTTGTTATAATGATAATAGTTGTGGTGGTAATGATAATGATAATAATAATAAAAATAATGGTTATGATATTAGTAATAATGGAATTATTAGTGATAATAATAGTATTAATGACAATGATGTTGATAATGATAATAACGATAGTAATAGCAATAATAATATTAGTAATTGTGATAACAACAATAACAACAATAATAATATAAGGTAGAATAAGAACAATAATAATGATTATAATAAAAATACTAATAATAATAGTGAAGGTAATAGCAATAATGATAATAGTAATGGCAGCAACAGTAACAACAACAACAGTGATAATGATAGTTGTAATTGTTGTTAAAATAATAATAATACTAATAAAAGTACTAATATTATTACTACAAATGATAATGCTAGCAGTAGCAACAACAATAACAATAACACTAACAATATTAATAAAAGTGATGGTAATGATAATAATAACAACAATGATGATTTTAATAGTGATTGAAATAATAACAGTTATGATAACAGTGATGATGTTAATTATTAATATTAGTATTAACAATTATTTTGATTTTCATTATTTAAATTGCTATGTTTTAAATTTTTTTTGTATGATTTTTTTTAATTTCATCATTTAATATTTAATTTATTAGGAATTGAATTTCATAGTTTTTCTAAATTGGATGCTTCGAGTTTAATGACTCGAGTCACGAGTTTTAAAAGTTAATATATTTTTTAAAGCCTTTATAATTTACTTTATTTTTTATCAAATTATTCTTGTCATATAATATAAATAGTAGATCTAGCAAAGTTTCCTGTATTAACTTAGCCCTAATTAATATTATTACATATTTACCGGTTTTTATTTCTTCGGTACTTTATTTCAATGTATAAACACTATTTTTTATATAAAAAAATGGTTCAGTCTCATAGTAAAACACGTACACCAAGGCTATTACCACTACTATAATCCAACACATCCCAATCTCCTTGCATGTGTTCCATTCCTTCAATTTTAGGTAATTAATTAAAGTAATAACTACTTTTCTACTTCCTTAACTGGCCTCAGCTGACCTGGATGACAACCAACCAAATACGGCCACATAAAGCCCCTTGGGTTCCATCCCTTTGGTGCCACACCTGATCTTTAACGAACCCCACCTGAGGTGACGTGATAATTACGCCCTTGCTTCCATGTAAAAATATCCTCCTTTACAGCCCCACACGTTTTCAAATTTTACTTTCTTTCCTGTCCTTTATCTCCTCCTCCCCTCGCAAAAAAATTAAAATAAAATCCCCAATCTCTTTCCTCTCCTTTTACAAAACCCTAACCCTAATTATCCGTTGATTTCCGCTTTTCCATCAACAATCCCGTCTAAGATTTCTTCTGCTAATTTGGTAACCTTCTCGCCTTGATTTAATACAGCAATTGGTCGTTTTTGCATCTCTCTGCTCACATCTTCATTTTACTTGTATAGTTTTTGTCAACGAATGGTGAAACTCTATGTGGTTGCTGATTTTGTGATAATTACGTGTAAAGAGCTCTCAGTCTCCTTTGCTAAGGAGTTGCTTATTTTTTGTTTTTGCTTTTATGTGAGAGTTTTTTGGTGCATGAATTGAAAAACACGATTTTGACAAGCTACAGGCACGAGTTTGATGATTAGTCACCTTATTAAGATCGTTTTGGATTGGTTTTTTGGTTTCTAGGGTTTTCGAGCTTTTAGAAAACCAAACCTTAACGCTTTGCGTTTCGAGAAGAGTTATATGATAAGCTTTAGCTACTGTCTAATTTACTAAAAAGCAATTCAGTCCGCTCAAGTTGATGACTGTTATTTGGGTAATTAAAATGTGTTTCAAGGTAATTGCAACTGTGGGGGAATTGAATGGTATGTGTAGATGGTCTGTACCTTTCTCTTTCGGTAACTGCATATTAAGACTGGAAACAGTGCCTCTTTAAGCTCAAAGTTTGATTTTGCTTTCTGGTTTTCCCCTTTGTTGGGACACTTGGGTTTATTTATTTATTTAACTTTTGTTTCTCAATCTATAGACTTGTCTTTGCTTTGTGCTGTTAGACATTTATTTGTTTTTAACCTTTCAAAATCTTTAAATAGTTGTATTTACTTGCATACACAGTTGACTAATTTTGTTTCTCCATGCAGATGGCTACTAAACCACTTTCTCGTGAAGAAATTGCTAATACAGAAAAGAAATTGGACATGCCATTAGGTATCCCAATTTGCTGCTCCAAGATTTGATTTGATTGTTTCCTTTCACCTCCTGAATTCATTACTCATGGATATTGTTCTGTTTTGTGTTATTTTCTAGATGACATAATCAAAATGTCTAAAAATACAACTAAACCTAAGAAGCAGCAAAGGGCTCCGGTAGGGAACTTTTCTTTTGTTGGAATACTTTTTGCCTCTGTTTTTTAATATTCTTAGATGTTATTGATGACATGTCTTTTAATTTGGACAGATTAAAAATCAGAAAACATTTAACCCTGCCCACGAAAAAGCTTTAAAGGTGCGGCGTTATATGGACATGGGGCCCTTGGTCCGGCAGGTATGAATTTGCAGCTGCTAACACACATTAACTTTTAATACATTTTTCCTTTTTTTAACGACCCATAATTTAGTTCTTCTCTACATGATTAAAATTTGGTTAATCAGGGTGCCTTGGCTCAAAGAAGGTCAAATTTCCATGGTAACCAATTTCCTTTAACATCCGAGGCTGCAAGGAAGGCTGCAGTGTTTCCCTTTCACAATAGAAGTTTTGGTCGCAATTTCATAGCCAATTCAAACAATGCAAGGTATAATGCTATGCAATTTTGTATTGCTCCTTTATATAAGAAGCAATGGTTTTGACCAGTTGGCATGATACTGGTGGCGATAGGAATTGTCCATCTTATTTTATTTTACTGTGGACTTATTACAGGTAAATCCGATGAACTCTGCCACATGGCGTTCCATGTAATAGTTTCCTCACATATTGTTGTGGAATTCCTGTATATGAGTGGTTGGGTTACAAGTGGCCCATTTGGAGTTGCTAATTATTGTTGGCTTCCATTCACATCACCCAGAATTGAATAGCTGTATTTTGGATATGGATTGCCTGTAGATATGGATACTTGTCATTTGTGTAGACTGTAAAAAGGGTTCTGCATGTGATCACAGAGATTTTATTCAGAGATGGGTGATGAAACACAACAAAAACAGATGTATTTGGAGATGGATTATGAAACAAGATAAAAAAATGGATGCATTTTAAAACAGCATACAGGCTTAAATAAGACAAAAGATGTCTGATCAGTTGAAGTGATGTTGAACGAGCAATTTTGTAAAGAATTCATCCTTCACATGACTTGCTAGTAGTTTTCTGTGCATTATTTTTTTAGTGGACAGTTCTCTTCCTGTCTTGCAGCAGTTTCAAGTGGTAGTTCTTACCTTATGGGTGTATATCCATCATTTGGAGGGTTCTAAACTTCAAATTATGTTATCATATGTGGTCGTTGGCTTCTTCTTGCTGCTGGCCTCTGCTCCCTTTCCTTGTGCATCTAGGCTGATTGTTCAACTGATGCAATTTTCTGTTGCTTATCTCTCATTCCCAATCTTTATTCTCATTATTTTTTACTCTTCTCTGAAAATTGGGGGATACCAAATGAAGGTGCCTATCCTTTGCTGTTAGAAGTTAGTGTCAAGGAGATTTGAACTCTGGAGTTTTCTTTCCTCTTAGTAAATTTTGATTGATTCTTCATTGTTCTCTGTTCCTTTGATCTCTCATTTGTGTCATACCTGACTGGGTTTTGATCCAATTCGTGGTGGCTGAGATGGAAGTTAACAGAGCCTTATTGGTTATGAAATAGGGGTTGTTTTTGGTCGTAAGAATAAGAGTTTTGTGTTTAAGAAATTTCATGCTCCAAATGATAAAGAGGGAAGAAGTTTGAGTGAATTACTAGAACATGCCTTCTTGGGAAGTTTGTGAATTTTTTTAAGATATGGCTGGAGAATCATTAGTCTCTTTACCAGCAAAAGCATGTATGTGGCTTTTGTGGTTGATGGATGGTGTTCTCGAACCTCGGCTGGAGTCTCCTGCTTTTTGGACAGCATGAGAATTGGTTCTCACAGTTCTTCAGATCTGCTGCTTCCATTGAGGTCCTATCCTCTGTTTTTGCAAATTGCAAAGACTTACGAGTTCTGACAAGCTTCCATTTCTTTAAAGTTTTCTTGAATATTAAAGGAAAAACTGCTGAGAAGGGTCTTCACTTTTTTATTCGAGCAACTGTTGTCTGCAAAAACGGGTTTGTTGTAATTCTTAGTTCAATATAATTTGAACACTTACGGTAAGAATCTCAGGTCTCAAACTCAACCAAGTGGAATTTTATCTCATGTAGTTTTTGTAAGATTTGATTGGTTGTGGTCAGAGCAGAGAGTATTATATTGGGTTCAGGTGCTTGAAACATCATCCTACTCGAGTTATTTTTTCTTGTTTCTGGATGCAGGGCTGCAGGTTTTACAGTTAAGAAGAGGGCTGCAAATGGAGGCTTTGCTAGAAAGGTATTTTTTTTCTCTTTTAGCAGTTGGGATTTCTTCAATTAAAGATTCTATCTTTGTCATTGGAAGATGTATTTTTTTTTTTTTTAAATGCTTGTGTTTTCCATATTTGTGAAATTATTAGATTTGTCTGCAGCCAAGACACGATTAAACCATGCACCAGATCATTTTAGGGCTGTAGTGCACCAATGGTGATTTGCTAGGGTGTGCAGCATCGACAGTAACAGAGAGCTGCTTCTTTGTTGTGAATGCATCCATATCATACTGACTTTTGTTGTCGTTGTGCAGTCACCCCCACGCCAGAACCAACAACAGCATCAAGGGGATGTGGGTGCCAAGCAGAGGCCTCAAACATTGGATTTATTGTTTGCTAACATGAAGGAGCAGAGGATGAAAGTCTTGTCACGGCAAAACAATGCTATAAAATACAACGGCGGTGGCAGGCGGCCAAGGGTGCCATGGGCAAGAGGCCGATTCTGATGCGAGCTCTTGCAAGAGGTTGATCAGACGGGGTGTTTGCGACTCTGAAGCAGAGTCTTCTATGATCATGTCTTCTCAGCCTCCCTACTGACCCTGTTCATTGGAGTGCTAAGGGTGCTTCAGTTGCAGAACCTAGGCCTCCCTAAAAATTTTCATTTTTGCTTGTCATGTTGAACTATATCCAGCTTGGTATTTTCCCAGTGGCATTTTATCAGTTACAGGATGTTAATGCAATTCATGACTTCTCAGGAATTTACTGTTGATTGTTTTTCCGCCTTTGTGTGCTTGAGCTCCCCGTAAATTGTGGCTGTTGAACGCATGGTTTTGACATTCACGGGTGAATAGCAGATACCAAGTTTGAAGATGGATGGGTTTAGGTGGTTTGTAGAGAATGACTTATGTTCTCTTACCTCTCCTGCTCAGCCAATTGCAATGACAAAAAATTCCTTTTGGTCAGCGGCAATGTCTAGTTGGTGCGCAATGTTTTAGTGATTTGTTGACGCAGATTGACAGTAATGTCTAGTTGGCCCTGCATTTTGGTCCAGTAGCAAGTATTTACTGTCCAAAGCATGGTGCTATTCTTGATATCTATTATCTATTAATGCTAACCAGAAGCTATAAAGCAGAATCAGAACGTGGCAGCAAGTAATGCATTTGTAGTCATCTAATGAAGTCAGCCTGTCGCTTCGCATGATTTTGGGCATCTTCTCCCAACAAAACGATACTTTGCAGTAGCAGGGGGTTGGTTTTTTCTACCCATCTGCTTTTAAGCAAAATGTCAAGGGAGAACTAAAAACCCTCCAACAGTGACTCGGCAGCGACAGAGATCCTCGATCTCTCTACACGCCCCTCGAAACCAGAGAAAAGCAATATTTGGATTAGTGAAATATTAACTAATCTAGCGTCCTGGAGTTTAAATATATGGGGTTGTAGCTCATATGGTAGAGCGCTCGCTTCGCATGCGAGAGGCACGGGGTTCGATTCCCCGCAGCTCCATCAAAATTGTTTTGCAAAAATGAATATTCTTTTTTCTTTTATCCAATAGTAATCAACCACGCCCGACAACCTCTCGTTTCTCATCTCGTCATCCGAAACAAACAGAGAAAGGAATTAAAACAGTAACAGCAAACTCCGCCAGCCATTAACAAAACCGCCTCCCCTCCCTCGTCAATTTCCTTCATCTTAACAATATATAAAAAAAATGACACTAAACTTAGGCTTTTGCTCCTGCTCCTCCTACGTCTCCCGCTTCTCACACTCCCCTCCTCTCCTCTCTAAACTCTCTCCAAAACCAAACTACACTACCACAGCCACTCTCCTCTCCCTCTTATTTTCTTTCCATAAAACCGCACCATTTTTTTCCACTTCAAGAACACCATCCTTAAAACCACTCGCTTCTTCACTAAGCCAATCCGCCGCCGACGACGAAGACAACGACAACAATAACTCTTTTTTATCACTAAATGAAGACTCCCTCTCCAGAGTCTCCGCTGCTAAAGACGCCAATGAAGCCCTGCAAATAATATCTGTAATCACTAATAAAAGTAACGGTTTAGTTAGTGTAACTGATTGTTGTGGTATTATAACTGCCGCCATTGATCGCGGCAATACTGATTTGGCTCTCTCTGTTTTTTACGCTATGCGTTCCAGCTTCGATCAAGGTAGTCGGTTAGTTAGTTAGTTATTAATCAGTATTATTCAATTTGAATTTGTTCTTTTTAAACAAATAAAAATATATATATTGCAGGCGTTACTGAGATAGAAAGATGGAAATGGTCGCGGCCGGATGTTAGTGTTTACACGTCATTAGTTCAAGGTCTTGCTGCGGCATTGAAGGTTTCTGATGCTCTTAAGATGATTGATTATATTTGCCGCGTTGGTGTGTCGCCTAGCGAGGACGAGGTAAATGGTGATTTGTAGTTAATTAATATTCATTAATGAAAAAAGGGAGTCTAGTAATAATAAAGTTATGGATTGTGGTTTTGGTAGGTGCCATTTGGTAAGGTTGTGAGATGTCCAACTTGTATGATAGCTGTTGCTGTTGCACAACCTCAACATGGCATTCAGGTATTTGGATACATGGGCTTTCAATATAATGTCTAGCCTGGATGTCTGGCAGCCCTGCAATTCTGGATATTATTGCTCTCGGCACTGTAGTTTAATTGTTTGATATGTTGTAGTGATGATATAATGCTTTTTCTGTAGATTGCATCTTGTTCCAAGTGCCGGTACCAATACGAGCTTGTTTCTGGGGATATCACTAGTATTGACTCAGAAGCAATCAGGTTGGTTTACTTCCATCTGTTTGTTACATTCAAGCTACATGCTGTCTGTTCTGCTTGTAAAGTTTAAAATATTTAGTCAAGAGCACAGCTACGGTGTTTTTATTTGACAAGGTATAGTTTGAACTGATAAATTCATTTTTTACAATAACTAGTATGGTGTTGATCCTGGGATATTCACTTTTTCTAAGGAAATACTCCTGCCGAACGCAGCATGGATCTTCCTGCTTGGGAAAGGGGGCTAAGATTTTTGCAACTAATGAAGCAAAGTATTCCTGCAGCTGTTCACTCCATTGTGGTATGTTTTTCTTGAATTTGAATGTCAACTGGTTCTTGTACTTTATTCAGGTTTTAAGCCTTTCTTTGGAAACTCATCATTATTTGATATCGAGCTACCTTCTAAGTTCTAATGCAAAACTAATATTCTGACCAGCCGTTTCAGAAGTGGTATGAAACATATAAATTGTTGTGGTGTTTGTAACTTTTATGGCCATCACTGCTCATGTTCCTTAGGTTTAAAAAGTTCTGCTGTTGCAAGACGAGATTGTTATGGTAGTTCAAAATGGTAAAATCGCTTTCTTTAGTACCAGGAAGTTATTTCACAAGGTGATCCACTGGCCTCATACTAGATAGGATTCGTAGGTTGTATACACCATTAATGCCAAAATTTGCCTTTTGTGCGCTAAAAAAATCATCTTCAATGGCACCCTTCATGTAATCTTCTTCTTCTTCCTTTGGTGGCAAGTTTCGGTGTCCCATATGGCTTAATAGCAAATTTATCCTTATCTGGTTGTCCTGCTACATTCTGGAGACCTGAAATTTGATCTTTATGCTTCGTTTCTCTCTGTCCACTGTTAATGTTTTCACCTCGTATTAACAAAGAATCCCTCCCGATTAGATGCCCTTATTCCCTTTAAACATCTCATAATAATTTCTATGCATTTCTACTTTTCAGGTACAGACCCCTTCTGGTATGGCAAGGACACAGAGATTTGCTACTGAAACAGTAGACCTTCCAGCACAAAAAAGTGAAAGGGTGACCATTGCTTCAGCAGTTCCATCAAATGTTTACAGAAATGTGGGCCCCTTTAAATTTAGTCCAAAGGCTCCCAATGTCTACCCTGGAGAACCAATGTGCCTGACAAACCATGAAAATGGCCGGGAGTCACTGTTGTTAAGAGCCCCTGTAAAAGATGGAAAGCCATCCTTGCTTAACCCTTCTGTTCTTGTTCCGCTCCTTGCTGTCTTGGTTGCTGGAGATGCTGCATCTGGTATTATTGATCCCAGCTTGCCCCAATTCCTTGTAGTTGCTGCTATTTCTTCTCTTGGTGTTGGAGCTACTCTAAATACACTGGTTTTCCCTGGATTGAACCAGGTGAGCCTGACTCTCCTGTTTTCTTGGATATTTTTCTGTTAACTAGTTTCTGCTTTTGAGATTCCAAAAACTTGTTTAAGACATCCATCTAACTCTTAATCTATTCATGTCATAAAAGTTCCAGCATTTAGCTACTAGACTCCTTTTCTTTTCTCGTTTATGTCCATGCTTCATTTGTATCAGAGGATTAATTCTCTGGTTCCTTTGCCTTCGATGCTTTATTTAGACTGTCGCAGTTGTAAGGCTGCTAGTTGTAATTCAATGAGGCTAAATTTGTTCAACTGATTTGGATGTTATTCAACCTGTTAAAGATTCTTCTGAAGAGAACACAGAATGAATAATCATCTCTTTGATGGTGTCAGCTTCCTCAGAAGTCAGTGGATGCAACTGCAATCAAGCAGAAGCTGCTGTATCAGTATGACTTACTTCAGTCTCGCATTAAGGAACTAAAAGAAGCTGCTGAAAAAGAGGTATTCACATGCGTGCTGTGACTGGTACTATCACAACTTCTGTTACTATTTCTTGATATGTCAGTAATATACTGAGGTTCACATTGTCTGTTGGAACCTCAAGTGCAACAGATGTGTTCAAAAGATTTGGAAGAAACGACTGTAAGATGTCCATATGTTGCATGTATAGGTTTGGATGTTGGCTCGGATGTGTCAGCTGGAGAACAAGATTTTTGCTGTAGGAGAACCTTCTTATCGGTGAAACCCTCTTGACATTCTAGCAATCTAGTTCATCATGCTTGCTGAATTTATTCTAATCCACATGCAGTCCCTTCTTTGTAGCTCACTCATTTCATTCTTTCAGTGCCCGTAGAACTAGGGTGAAAAGGGTCCGAGAAGGCCTGGAAAATTCACTCGAAGGACGGATCGAACTCATTGATAGCTATGCAAGAGTATGTTTTTGACAATATAGGAGAAAAAAGAAAAAGAAAAAAAAGGGTTAAATTTTCCCCTTAAATCATTACCATCAACAAATGCACATATATTGTTTTAATTTCTGCTCCAGATTGGGATTGGTCACTAGGTTACTCTTCACTCTCAGATTTCTTCGATGATTGAAATTGAGGTTGAAATGGACTCTGATGTTCTTGCTGCGGAAGCATTGAGCAATGTGGTGCGTGCTATTTTAGTTGCTTCATATCCTTGATCTCTCGATGCTTAAACAAAGTTACTGAACTTAGTAATTTTTGTTTACAGGAAAGCATAGCTGAACAGATACAGCAAATCATGGAGCTGGAAAATCTTGAAGAGGCATGTTTTTTTTTAGTTTTTACCATATTTGAAAGAGAATTGGTTAGATTGAGATTCTCGAAGTCAAACTCTGGAATAATTACTGCCTAGAAGAAACTAAAACTTAAATATATCTGAAATGAGTGTACATACTGTACTTGATCATGAACTCTTGAACTTGACCACACGGAATGCTTGAAAACAAATAGATCAATAGAAAGTGAAGTGAATTATGTAAACGATCCAAATATCTACTTGTCACGCAGTTTGCTTTACGTTTCCATTTATTCCTTCTGTCTTACCTTTTCCTTCCCTTTTTTTAATTTTTGAAAGAAAAATCTGGTTTGATGCAGAGATGGAGACTACAAGCTGAAGCAAATGACGAGGCTGAAAGACTACTTAGTTCTCAACCTGTAACTACTGAGTGGATTTAATCATGGTTCTGGTTAGAATTCAGCCACCAACCTCCAGTTTGCATAGTGTTGCATTGGTATACCTTATGCCTCTACTTGAGAAGATCTGCTCGGTTGAATCATCTAAAAAGCAGGCAGGAAATACGCTTGCGTGAATGCGCTAACTCGTGATCAGAACTACCATTGCACATCAGCAATTAAATCTTGGCATGTGTTTAAATGGAGGACCAGAAGCCAGCTGCTTGGTTGTGCCACAGCCGAAAACTGTTCTGGAACCCATTGAGTAATTAACCTACTTAAGCTACAAAGGTATTTTTATGTGTTGTTAGCATATGGCAATGGAAATCGTAAAGTTGATCACCTCACTTGTGAGTTTTGTAACACAAATGTCTGTACAAATATAGGGACATGTTCTTAGTTTTCCTGCTTGTTACTGTAGATAAATTCTGATCATCTCTGCAGAAAGAAGTTGGAACAATTTCATGTTTCCTTTTGTGGAGCCTGGATTATTTGGTAATGGTCAACAATAAAAAGAATGCTAAGTTGTCTCCACCTGATATCCTGTAGTAGTCCTGTGAGTGGATTTCTTATTTTTCCGACTGTATTTGTTTTTAGTCAAAAGTCGGTTGAAGATAAAATAGGTGGCACTTATTTCATGGTTGAATCAACATGGTGACTGCAACCGGTTACCTAATTTAGCAGCAAACACAGTATATGCAAAGTCAATCGGTTAGATCTAATGATTTCTTTTCTTCTTGTCATTTTGTTTTTATTATTGTTTTCTTGTTTCTCTGGGTTTAGGCGTGGCAGTGATTTGAAAGAAGACTAATGCATGTGGCATGGCTTAATTCGCATGCCTCATTATTTCTATTTCTTCTTCTTCTTCTTCTTCTTCTTTTAAGAAAAGAACAAGACGGAAGGGAGAGGGTGGCGGGGGTTGAAAGGCTGACAGGGACTTGCCCTATCGTAGTTTTGGAACAAACAGGGCTCTGGCTTTTACTTTTGAGGGTTGCAAAACCTGCTAAAACTAAAGGAGAGCATCTCCAGCTATTTTTGCATGTAAAGCATGGGAATTTTTTACAAGATAAAAAGCAAGACGACACGAGCGGAACCTTGTTGAAGGCCGGAAGAGGTGATTACCTTTTATCCTTTTTGCTTTTGTGTAAAGTCAGGGCGGCGAAGCAACATGCAACCCAGTTGAATTCATGAAATTGTTAATTATGTCTAAAAGGTACGCGAGTGGCTTGGATATTGCGATACCCCTTTTAAAAATAATGTTATAAAAAGGTAATTTGGATCTCAAAGCATCTTTTTAGGCCTCTAATGATGCCGATGAAAAGCTAAATCAAATCAATAAAATATCACAATCTCATCACCTACCTTGTAATTCTTTGTTGCCTTAAAGGGACATGTATTTGAGCTCTGGAGGTTTCTCGGAACGATCTAGTGATCCTAATATCGCCAAAATAAAAAGAAAAGAAAATAAGGGAGGCATGCTTTGCAGTTTCGTGTTCTAGGCTTCCACTTACGGATAGAGAGACGAGCAATATCCAAAAGAGAAAAAAATAAAATTCAAAGGATAGGGGGATAAGAATAAGGTTCTCTTTCTTTTGGGCATAGAAACGTATATAAGGTGGAAAGTGTATTGATTTTTTATTTTTTTTCATATGATTTACCATAATAATAATTCCTCGCAAAATTAATATTTTAAAAATACCCACAAAACTATTTTTGCTCTCATCTCCTCATTGCCAGAGGATGAGAGAGGAAGAAATAGCTTCACATCAAAGTGATTGTTCCGTCTTAACTTGGGTCTCCGTCTCCATGCATCCTCTGCCTCCTTGTCAAGCTGCGTTCCAATGCTTTACAAGATTAGCTGACCAAGGACCTCGCCCATCATTCAATATGCCCACTTCTCCTATCAAGGCAAAACTGATTGTTTTATGAGCATATAATTAAAGCACTCAGAAAAGTTGCAGAGGCAATAAGACAACGGTTAGAAAAGATAGTTTATATTATACGACAACTAACACTGCAACATTTTCCTGCTGTTTTGTAGCGTTATGTCTTTGTGTGTGTGTATATATATATATATATATATATATATATATATATATATATATTTTGATAACTCAGGATGTTCAGGCCAGCTTACGCGCATCACGACTAATTCCCGGGCCCACTGAACACCCTGCAAGCCCAGTAGGCAGGTAGGGTGACAGACGTGCACGCTGAGGCTTGAACCCAGGATACAGAGACAAGGAAACCCTACCACCGCTGGGCTACAAGCCTCGGTGCGTGTCTTTGTGTAATTGATTGTGACAGTGAATAATGTTTTTTTATTAAAAAAATATATATTTTATTTTTTTAAATTTATTTTCGAACGTGTTAAAATTATTCAAAATATAAAAAAAAATTTATTTAAAGCAAAAAAAAAATTTAAAATCTAAAAGTTTTTGTAATAAATATATATTAAAAAGATTTTAATCTCTTAGAATTCAACTTTATGTCTTCTCGTATTTTAATTAATTGGATAAATCCAAGTAGCAGCAACAAGTGCTCTGTTTTTCTGTTTCATTCCCCTCGTTCAAGCTCTGTCTCGTGACTCATTCTGGGCTTGAAAAGTAGCTGCAACTTTTCCAACTAAAGCATCCATCTTGATTGGAAAAGAAAAAAATAAATAAAGGAGTGAATCCATGCAAACAAACAAATATTCTTTGCAGACAAGGGCAATGGTGGTGAGCATATATAATTTTAAGTCCAAATACCCCTCCGAGGCTTGGCTTTTTTATATAAGAAAAATTATATTTTTGAGTAATATAGAAAATAAAATAAAATAAATTTTATTTCTTTAAATATTTGAATTCAACTTATTTATTAATTGAATTTAAATTAAATAATTTAATTATAGTGGAGAATTGATTGTAAATAACCTATTAATTAATGTCTTAGGTTATTGAATAATAATTTCTTACATTATACTCGTGTAGAACTTTCGTGAGAAGAAAAATTTATAATATATCAGTTTTAAATATACCGGAGGCTTGACTTAGAGTAATAAAAGTACCTCCGGACAATCTCATTAATACCATTAAAATCTAGGTAGAATAGGATCCAAGCTACTCCTTCCTTCTACAACCTAGGAAAATAAAAATAAAAATAAAAATAAAAATAAAAATAAAAATAAAAGCCTGATCTCCTTGCGAGCCAGCCACCAATAGGATTCATAAACCCGCCCTTTCCACCTAAACGCGTTGTTATCTAGGGTTTATTTAACAAGCATCCGAAAATGAACATGAGATTATTTCTTATAAAAAAAATAAAAAAATACGGGTAGCACTAAAAGAAATACAGAACAAGTAGAAGGGTGTTATCGTAAATCCACAAAAATACAACAGATTCTCTGAAACTCTCAAAAAGAACTTCGATACATTCTGCAAGCGAAGATCCTGTAACAGACAAAACTCCCACCTTTATTTATTTATTTTAATTTTAATTTTTTTTGGTGGCGTTATTTTCACTTTCCCCTTTTTCACTTCCTTCCTTAAAGACCACGCTCTTCAATTCAGTTTTCCCGTGATCACTTCCTCCCTGTATTATATAAGCAGGCGAATCCCCCTCCCTCACTCAGAACCCTTCCTGCCCCCCTCCCTCTCGTTTTTTTTACTACCGCTGTTATAATGGCCTATAATATTCTGGTTACCGGCGGTGCTGGTTACATAGGAAGCCACACGGTGCTGCAACTTTTATTAGGCGGCTACAACACTGTGGTTGTTGATAACCTCGACAACGCCTCTGATATTGCTCTTAAAAGAGTTAAAGAACTCGCCGGTGATTTCGGCAAAAACCTCGTCTTTCACCAGGTTCGTTACTGTGATCTACTGCTCTTATTTTTATTTCTTTTAATTCTTTTTGCTAATGAATTGTTGTTATGGTTTGTTTGGTTAATTAACTAATTGCGCGCTTAATTAGGATTGTCTGTGGTATTTTTTGAGTTAATTAGGTTTTGTTAGATTTGATGATTTTGTGGGAAATAAGATAACAGAAGTGGAGACTGTGGGCCAATGGGCCCACTTATACTTTCATGTACGATAAGACCCGTAACAACAGGGTGCCATAATTTTTTTTTAATGCTATGATTGGTGAATTATGGTGCTGGTTTTTTGAATTTTTATGCTTGAATTTGCAGGTTGATCTCCGGGACAAGCCGGCTCTGGAAAATGTTTTCGCCGAGACAAAGTATGATTACCATTTTGATTTTGATTTTTTTTTTGTTGATTTAATTGTTTTTCTGTGTATGTTATTGGAATTATACTGAAATGATAATATAGGGCTAGTGAATTGCTAAACAGTGCATGACAGACTAATAAGTGTCACTGAATATTTTGATTAATATGTGTTGTTAGATTAGACTTTACTCTTTTTTTATTTAAAAAAATTTAATAGCAGCTAACACTGCTATTATAGTTACTCTTGATGTGTTTATAATTTTTGTCCTCTCAATTTGGTTGACTGTTTATATGCTGAAGGTTTGATGCTGTCATTCACTTTGCTGGGCTGAAAGCAGTTGGTGAGAGTATGCAGAAACCATTGCTTTACTTCAACAATAATCTCATTGGAACAATTACTCTGCTAGAAGTTATGGCTGCTCATGGATGCAAGCAGGTAATTTTCTCTAGGTTGCTTTGCAGTTATCTGTGATACCTTATATATCAGTGAAAGCATGCTTGAATAATCTTTGGTTTTATTTGCTATGTTTTCAGTTGGTGTTTTCATCTTCAGCTACTGTTTATGGTTGGCCGAAGGAGGTTCCATGTACAGAAGAGTTCCCTTTGTCTGCTGCAAACCCATATGGAAGAACCAAGGTTTGCTTCTAATTTTCATTAAATGCATCCAGGCTGTTGATCTCTTAGACTCTTTCTGAAGTTTGTTGCTTTGTGGTCTTCAAGATTTCAGCATAGAAAATATTTATTAGGACATAGTTTTCATCTGACTAGTTTGATCTTTCAGCTTTTCATTGAAGAGATCTGCCGCGATATCTACAGTTCAGATTCTGAATGGAAGATCATATTACTCAGATACTTTAATCCAGTTGGTGCACATCCAAGTGGCTGTATTGGTGAGGATCCTCGTGGAATTCCAAATAATCTCATGCCCTATGTGCAGCAAGTTGCTGTTGGCAGGAGGCCTCATCTAACAGTTTTTGGAACTGATTATCCAACAAAAGACGGTACCGGGGTATGTTTTCATCGTCAGCATTCTACCTTTGCTACCTTTTTCACATATGTGCATAACAGTGTTTCTATAATTCTCTAGTTGAAAGCATGCATTCTTTTCTTAAGTTATATGGTCAGTTTATACCATCAGGTTATAAATATCTCAACTGGCCAGGCACAGTTGATGCTAAGAAACCTTCAAAGTGTGTGTCAATAATCAGGTTAAGGAGCGCTAAAAAGTATTTGAAAATGGGATGATCTTTTCTTTAGTGAAATACGCATACATGGTTGTGTTCATCTGAATGCTTTGTGTAACTAGGAACTTGGTATAGGGCTGATTTTTTTTTCCGGTAGTCAGGCTTCCTCACAATAATATGAGTTTTGTTATCTGTATTTTCCACTTTGCTTGATGGACCTAGAGTTGTTGGTTTGTGGAATCTCTCTTCTGTGGTTGAAGACTATCAAAGGGTGTTTATGAACTTGATCTCTGTTTTGGTACTAGGCTTAGGAATCCATCTGTTGTTAACTCTTTTCCTTTTACTCAAACCTCTTGACGGCTTTTATGTCTTCCAGGTACGTGATTACATTCATGTTGTCGATTTAGCAGATGGGCACATTGCTGCATTGCGTAAGCTCTCTGAAGCTAATATAGGTATGAACTTATGCGCAATTCCTTTATGGCAACCCAATTTTTTTCTTCTATATAATTTGCAGGTTCACAATTTGGGAACTCTTAATGGTTGACAAGTCGAACTGATTATTTTTATTGCTTTTAGTATATGTCATGAAATCTGATAAAATTGGACCCGGTTGATGCCTCTCATAGGTTGTGAAGTGTACAACTTGGGAACAGGGAAAGGTACATCAGTTCTGGAGATGGTCGCAGCATTTGAAAAGGCATCTGGAAAGGTACTGGATTTTTTTAATGTTTTTATACCTTCTTAAAGTTTCAGCAGTACTTTTCACTACTGGGAAATTGTAACCCTGCCATAGAGTTGTCGATTCTGTTGTTGCATTGAGATATTTCTTGAATAAAATATGCTACTTATATAGTGATCACGTAATGTGGTTTTTGGTTTCCCTTGATGAATCCATTCACCTATAGTTTGTGGGTGCCTGGAATGTGGCTCTGTTTAGAGCTTTGTAAAAATCACAAGGAAGAGACTGATGTTTCCATGTTAGACTACATAGATAATTATAGAAGGATAACATGAATCAATTTTGACCGGAGCCTTGTTTTTAATGAATCCAGTTGCGGATCCTTGTGTCAAAATTAATCATCATATAGGTAATGAATTTTTTTTCCTCTCTGGATAGGTGAACTGGAAATAGATTAATCCATGTTTTGCCAAAAAGAAATATCTGTACTTATTTTTCCTGAGAGTCCCATCTTCGTGTGCCAGAAAATTCCTCTTGTAATGGCTGATCGGCGACCTGGTGATGCTGAAACTGTGTATGCAGCAACAGAGAAGGCAGAACGTGAATTGAGTTGGAAGTAAGTGTGAAGAACCAAACAATTATCTATCTCAATGCAGTTAGTAGTTTAAATAAATTAATTGATGAGATGAAATTCTGAAAATCAAGTATGAGCACTATATCTGGATAATAAAAGCTGGTCGGGGCTTTGGCATAGTTATCTTATGTAGATTTTGTAAAATTTCCTTTATTTTCCTCTTTAAATTTTGTAATTTTCTTGTAGGGCAAACTATGGCGTTGATGAGATGTGTAGGGATCAATGGAACTGGGCCAGCAAGAACCCTTATGGCTATGGATCTCCTGACGGCACAAACTGAAAGTTCATATATCCATTGTCTCTATTATAGACTAATTATTGTCTCGTGTTCTGTAAAGGCATCCTCCAGTCCAGAGCATTAGGTTATCTAAGTTTTACCTTTAGAGTTTTTAGCTGATAAACATGCTGAAATTACCATCCTAGAATAAGCTGCCCTGGGTTTCTTCTGTTTAAAGGTTCAATTTATTGTCCCTATTGCGGAACACTTTTACCCGTATGGCATTTTACTTTAGCAAAATCTTCAAGATGGAGTGTCAATATTCACTGGTTCTAACGATGAAGCCTTCCACTTATCCGCTGTCCCTTGTTCTCAGTTTCTGAGTCCATTTAGCACGTGGGTTGATGATTCTTTGATCTTCTTTTCCGTGACAGCAGATTTGCTTAACATTACTCTAGGTGGTTCAGCACAAGAAACCATCGAATATAGAACTTCTGTTCATGAAAAAAAATAAATGCACTGCAGGCCCAAGAGTGGCGACTTCTGTTTTTTTTTTTTACATGACTTTCACTGATTTTAACACCCTTTATTTATATTATTTCAGTCCATGTATACTCTAAACATTAAATTAAATTAAAAAATTTGAAAAACCTAGTTTTTCCAAGTAAATTATTGTTCATCAAGGCTCACAGCACTATTCTTAATTCTTACTGTGTTGTCACGACAAAACTGCTACTTAGCATTTAAACCTTCAGACTATAGGTTAATTTGACCATTTTATTTTTTTTCATAATAAAATTACTAATTCAACTATAGTATAAAATAATATAATGCCTAATACTCAGGTTTTTTTTTACTTTTCAATTTTTTAGAATAGTGTAATTACTTTGATGTCTTTAAAGACAAAGCCAACATAACTCTCTCACAAAGTTTTTTTTTTAATCATTTTACATTGATTTTATTGTAAATTCTAAGGCTGTTTAGGGGCATTATTGTAAATAATATTAAGTAAATATAATTTTAAAAAAAGTTGATGGGTGTGCATAGCACGCACCAGCGTGTGGACAACCCTCACGCCATTCAGGTGACGCATGCGGGGTTGTTTCCCAGCATATGAAGCCTGCACACCTTCTAAGATAACGTTCGAAAGGTTTCAGCGCTCCCGACACAATGGGACGGTGTGTGCCTCTAACACGCATCGAGTTTGGTGCCGACAATGTTTTTTTTTTCTCTCTCCACACCTTGAATTCCGCTTCATCCCTTTCAAGAAATCAGACCAACCCCTGCAATTTATTCCCCTTTACACATTTGGTCCCTATCCTTTTGATTATTTTTTTAATTTTGAATAAGCCATGAAATTACAAATATTTTTCAATTTCACCCCTTTTTAATTTTTTATAATCTTTCAAATTCAGTCCTTATTCTTTTGATTACTATTTTTGTATTTTTAATAAGATATAAAATTACAATTTTTTTTTTCCAATTTCACCCTTTTTTTAATTTGGTCCTTACTCTTTTGATTGCTATTTATTTTTTATGGGATCATTTTTTAGGGTTTGTTTTTTTACAATCTCATCCTTCATAGGTTTTTTCCTATTAAATTTGATCCCCGCTCTTTTTACTGCTATCTTTTTTCCTTTGACAAGCTTTTTAAATTGATATTTTTTCACGATTTCATCCTTCAAAATTCTATTGGTTGGGAATTAAGCTTCTTCATTGAACCCGATTTAAGGATTTTACGAGTTGTGAGTTTTAGAAATTAGACTAGGTTTATGAGGTTTTCCGCCCCCCCTCCCTCTTTTAAAGCTAATGTTTTTTTTTACCATTTTTTTAGAGTCTTGCTTTATTATTTTTTATGATTTGACTTATATAGGATTAGTCTCATACTCATGATGAATAGTCACCGGTTTAAGAGGTTAACATTGGTTGACTTTTGTTTTTTTTTTATCTTTTTTTTAAATTTATTGATTTCAATTTCATCCTTTAAAGGATATTAGTTTATTGTCATGCAATATGTTTTTTGTTCTAAAGTCACTTGAATGGATGTTTAAGCATGATTCTTTTGGAGCAACACAAAACATTCACACCTCTAGTGTGTAACATCATTGGATTGTGGTTAATGAACATTTTATAGCAAATAATTTGAAGGTTTGTAACTACTAGGGAGTAAATTATAAATCCATTATTAGTTATTATAGGGAAGTGCTACTTAGTCGATTCTGGATATCCAAAAGAGTATAGATTTTTAAGGCCATATAGAGATGAGAGATATCACCTACCAGACTTTTATCGGTAAGGACAACCACGAAGTCAGGAAAAAGTACTCAATTGTGTACACTTTTATGTGATAGAACATATATTTGGAGTGCAGGAAAAAAGATGGAGAATTTTGCAAAATATGTTTGTGTTTCCTTATAAAACACAAGTTTAGATTGCAGTGGTATCAATGATAATACATAACTATATTAGAAGGAAGTTGCAGAAAGATGTGACATTCATAGAATTTTATCGCCCTTCCCATTTTTATTCCTGATGATTTTTTAATCGATATGATTCATTGTTCGGAAAGCCATGGAAACCAAAGGCATTCTTGAATGAATTATGGTTATGATGAGATTGCAACAAGTTTAATGAGACAATAAAAGTGGGACTGTAATTCGCATTATTGTATTTATAATGTATTAATAATCCAGTGCATATTAATATAACTACAAACTAAGAAATTAATACATGTTCTTTTTAGTCATTTTATTAGCAAAATCAATTTCAATCATAGTTTTAACCAAACACCTATGATATGCTTTTTATTCAACAATAATTTCAACCACACATTTGATTATTTGCTACAAAAGATTCATTAACCACAATCCAATGATATTACACACCACAGGCATGAATGTTTTGTGTTACTCCAAGTCACGGGGTCAATTTTTCATCCCAAAAACAAACCTCGCGCGGCAGTCTAGCCCCGCTAGACTCAGCCTTTCCCTCGCCTCACTCGTGTTTGCCTAGCAATTAAGTGTTTCTCTCACCAAGAGGTTTCCCACACTCTCTCCCGTTATATAGACAAACAAAATACACAAGCAAAGCTGTACAGAACCAAGCACACAAGATATTACAGGAAAACATTCCCAACCTTTATTAGTCTCGCCAACAAAGGATACACAAGTCCATTAGTGTGTGTGCCATGCACAAGTGTTCTGTTGTCTACCAGAACATTGCATGCTACACCCTATGTACAGTTTATTACATGGAATAATACAACATAACTGCCTCCTAAGACATGGGCCACGTTCTGGTCAGTTTGGCCTCATGGAAAACTGCCGATAACTGCCCGCAACTGCTGCTTCTTCCATAGCCTGCCACCCAACAAGCCAGCTGTCCCTTCTACTAACTTCCACGCTGCTAGAGGAGGTGTCTGCATGCCTTGGACTGTCCATCGTTCAAGTTAGGATTCCTGCCGAACATCAACCCATGTCCTGCCGAATCGTTGATTTTAGAACAAAAAAACATTGCATGACCGAATATGATTGAATCAATTTACAAATTTAAATCATTTGGTAACATTAATTGGTCCAAACTCATATAAATTAAAGCTTTACCAAATGAGAGAGTAACACAATGTGTTTGTGGAGCAATAGAAAAACAAATTTTAACATATCCTCAACTCAAACAGACCCAAATATATAAGATCTTATTTATTGTCAAATCAAACAATAAAAACCCAGGCCAATAGTTATTTGCAAGGAATCATAGTTAAAAAATCTTGCCTAAAAACTTAAAATCTAAAGTAAATGAATCAAGCAAAAAAAAAAAACCTATGTTACAGTTCATTAATTTTTAACTATAACTTAACGATTTTTGAAGCTAAAAAATAAATTACCAGCTTATCAACACCTTCTCTACTGTTTCTATGTAATTTTTGGGCTAGTCTTCATCTTCTTGTGCAAAAACAAACAACAGGGAGCTGGTTTTGCTTTTTTCATAATAGAAAATAAAAATTTAAAGATTAAATGGAAAAAGAACTAACACACGTGATGATGTGAGAAATACCAAAAAATATAACAGATCTTTATCTTTGATTTTTAAGACATAGAAGAAAAAGGTGGTTGTTTTAGAGAACAAAAAAAAAAAACATCTAAAATAAAAAAAAAACCAATGTGCTAAATAACCTCATCATGTTTACTTACCAAGATATGTAAGAATATTGTCAATCGAGAGAATGGGTTTGTTTTCACAAACCAAAGATTTGAAGAAAAAAAAGGAAGAGGTAACTTGAGAAATGAAAACAAATCTAATGAGAAAATGAGGTTTATTTTGGTTTGATTATTTTTAATGGTTGTTTCTCTTTTTTTTTTGTTGTTGGTGAAAGCTTCACACAAGCATACAAACTGAGGTCTAACCTTAGTAAAACATTTTCAGTCTGCTTCATATTAAATTGAGGTTAAACCTCAGTTTTGGGTGGAACCTAACTTTCAAATCATAGTATTTTTTTTTATGTAACCAAACATGTATAATTTGTGGTTAGGAGTAAAAACAATAGCTACCACACTCTTAAACACTCTCTTAAAAATTTTACTAGCAACATCATAGTTTTAACTAAACACTTTTGATATGATTTTTATTCAAAAACAATTTCAACTATAGTTTTAATTAAACATATATTATAATCAAACCAACCACAACTAAAAATGATTTTTCTAAACTTGTTTTTTTTCACAATCACAAAAGCTACCACAATAAATTGATTTCTAGTCTCTGGCTATTGAATTATGGTTTGCCTTCTTAGTTTTGGGCTCGAATAAGCATTGACTATTTTTTAAAGTGGACCTTGTTTTTCGAACAGATGTAGTTAAAAGGCAACACTTCTTTTTTTTTTCTTTTTTCTTTTCCTAAAAAGGAGGTACGATAGTTGTTAATGTTAATGATATAGAGGGACAAATAGCAATGTATGTGTAGGTACAACCATCCATGGCAATGGTAACTACAATAGCTCTTTGCTAGTTTCATTGTACGTGCTCTAATGCTAGTATAAATTTTAAGGTATTAGTAACGTCTTTGTGATCTTATTTTTATAACCATTAGGTGTGATCTTATAACATACAAAAAATAACTTGGTTTTAGCCTAATATGAGTAAAAACAAATTAGAAGATGAAAATATTTAATGAAAAATATGACGAGGCCGTGTGAAATTCTTTGACAATGTTATTAAAAACAACCTAGCGTGTCAACTTTTAAACCTACATGATCTAATTGTTTGCATTGGCTGAACATCAAATTAATCGTGCGGGAGCTGTAGACTCCAAATCGATTCTGTAGGCAATCTGGATGACCGATGTGGGTCAACTTTTAAAAAATCAGTATGATATTTTATTGTTGTTTTTGGAGTAGAGACATAACCAATCACCCCTGGTCAACCCAAGTTTAATGCAAAAATTACGACGCAGGTCATGGGCACGATTGCAATGAGCTAAATTTGGCGATCAACTATCTTTTTAGTTAACCTGTCCTTAACCTGTTCTCGGTTGGGCCTGGGTTAGATGAAATTCAAGCCTAAATTTAAAAGATTTGGATAGTTAGGGATAAAGGTGAAAGAAAAGGGCTTGGACTCAAGTGGGATGAAATTTAAGATTTAATTGATGGGTTCTTATACAATCGAGGACTAAATTAAAAAAAACAAGCAAAGAAAAATAGCCAGCATGTGTTTCACACGTGCCAATGTGTGGGAGGACACCCTATATTGTGGCAGCGTATGTAACATCCTTCGATCTAAAAAAACAATATTTCTTGGTCTTTAGAGGTGTATCTTTCATTAGAGGCGGTACGTGACGAGTGTTTCTCCATGTGGTGACATCAATGACTAGTCTTGCTCCTCTTTATTTTCTTCTTGGTTTTTTTTTTTCTCTTCTTCTCTTGGATTATTCCATTTTTTCTTCCTTCAGGGACTTATTTGTTCTCATTTATCAATTATAGTGCCTTGAATTTTGATCTCTCAAAATATGAAAAACCCAAACAATACTGTGCAAAATCGATTCCAGTTAAATGACATAATTTTTTTATACCCCGAGAATCTTATAGCGAGCCTGTCAAAACAAACCATTGACACCAATCTTGGATAGAATAAATGTGGGAAGAGGAAATTGAAAAAAAGAGAGAAGAAATTGGCACCGTGGACTGCTAATAGGTCTGCATCTGAAACAATGGATTGCCTACCCCAATTAGTTTTTGTTCATCATGTACTGTGTTCTCAAATCAAGATCATACTTGGGAAAGTACAATTGACGGTTTGGAATTAACGGTGCAGTGTTGATCTCATGTTCTTAAAATTCACTCAGTCATTTCAAACATCTAACATGATCACACCTATGAACTGTCAACAACGAAAAGTTGATAAAAGTAATTTTGCCTTTCAATTCTCTTTTGAAAATTTGCCAGGGAATGCTATTTTGAGCCGTTGGCGTTTGAGAAGGTTGAAATTGCCTATCTTCAAAAGATGCTGGACCCGTTTTCTATTTAAAAAAACGGTTCGAATTTAGAGAGAAACGGCTCTTTTGGAGTCACATTAATGTATTTTTAGAAGTTGGGTAAAAGTTAATTTTTAAAAATATTTTTTATTTAAAAATATATTAATTTTTTAAAAAACATAATTAAATCACAGTCATAAACGCGTCCGTAGTGAGTATAATCTGCAGGGCGGCATTTTTTATAATAAAGGTAATTTAAATCAGGTCTTCTTTCCGGTGACTTAACACTGATTTTACTCCGACTCCAACTTAATTCCGTAGATAATTATGTAAAATAAATAAATGACGCTTAAAGTTAAGCTTTGTCCCCTAAACTCCTTAATTTAATTTAATTTCTCCTTCTTCTTATTAACTCGACTGAGTTATCGATACTACGTGCAATATATTATCTCCACTAATGGATATTATTTATGTAGAACCAAAAAATAAAAAAATAAACAATTACTTTTGATATTAATTAAATTCCAATATCAGGAATTGAGTAAATAGATATTATTTACTTTTGAGATTATGATTTTTTTTTAAATCATCGATGAGGTATTTAATCAGGAAAGATTTAAAGCGAAATCCGAAGCAAACATCTTTCAACTCCCTGAAACGATTTTGTTGCTGTATTTATTGTTATTATTATAACTATTCATGAATTAAAAAAAAAAAAAGAGTCTCTTGTGAGTCCCAAACAAAATATATGTGCCCATTAAGTTAAAGAAATTAAACTAAAAGCCAAAACACACCTTTGAATTTGAGTAAATAGATATTATTTTTTAAAATATTATTTATTTAAAAATATAATAAAATAAATTTTTTATATTTTAAAATTTATTTTTGATATTACTAACAAAATAATAAAAAAATTAATTTAAAACTAAAAATATTTACAATAACATTATTGAAATACAATGTGCATGGTGTAGAATATGTAGATGTATGTATACAGTCAGTTTGATATTATGATAATATTTGTTTTTTAAAGTATTTTTATTTTGAAATATATTGAAATAATATATATTTTATTATTTTAAAATAAAAAAATAATTTAAAATAAAAAATAAAAAAATTTAAATTTTTTGAAAGCAAAATTAAATCTCGTAGGCACTAGAAAACGTCGTAAAATATATTTTTAACTGGAATCTAGCACAGCAGCAGCAACCTCCCTAGTTCTCAAAGTGTCTTTCCATTTGAAAAACCATTAAATAAATCGTTTCTCCTCCTCCTCCTCCTCCCTACCATCCCAACACACACACAAAAAGAAGAAAAAATTCAAACTTCAAACTCAAGCTCAGATCCCATCCTCTCTCAAACGCCACCTTTTCCTCCAGATCCAGCCTCGATCTACCAAATCACCGTCACCGATCTCCGTATCTACTAAATTGATGGAGAACTTGATTACTTTAGTAAATAAAATTCAAAGAGCTTGCACTGCTCTTGGTGATCATGGTGAAGCTAGTGCATTACCTACTCTGTGGGACTCCTTACCCTCCATCGCCGTCGTCGGTGGCCAGGTTTTCCTCCAGATCTACCTCTCTCACTTTCAGCTAATCAAATTTTTGTGACCTGGATGTTTGTTGGCTGATAGCTTTTTGTTTCTGTTTTGTAGAGTTCGGGGAAGTCATCGGTGTTGGAGAGTGTAGTAGGGAAGGATTTCTTGCCTCGTGGATCCGGTAATTAGCTTACAATTCTGTACCTTGACTTAATTACCGAATTATTTAGGGTTTTTCTGCAATTGGAGCGTGACAGTGATGTGATTGTTTGTCCCTATAGGTATCGTTACGCGGCGGCCACTTGTGTTGCAGCTTCATAAGATCGATGAAGGAAGTAGAGAGTATGCCGAGTTCCTTCATCTCCCAAGGAAAAGATTTACTGATTTTGGTACATTTCTTTATCTATGCTGTGTTGTTTATGTATAGTTAGTATTAGGATTTTTTTTTTGAAGAGTTTGTGTTTGTTTCTTGTTGTTATCGTGTCTGTGTTTGATTGGATGGTAATTGTTGAATTATGGTTGTTAATGGTGCTTTTATGTGTGTAGCTGCTGTGAGGAGGGAGATTCAAGATGAGACTGATAGAGAGACTGGTCGATCAAAGCAAATTTCAAGTGTTCCAATTCATCTCAGTATTTACTCTCCTAATGGTAAGTCTGGTTTCACTTTGAAATATCCTTATCTAGCTCCTGCTTTGGTTTTGTATCTCCCGTATGGAAACAAGATTATGTTTCAGATGCCTTTTATATTTGCGTTTAGCCACATTTTACAATCATTTAAGTTTTTTCTTCCTTTTCATTATTTCTGAATTTGCTTGACTTTTTTTTGGATTTTGGCAGTTGTCAACTTGACATTGGTTGATCTTCCTGGGCTTACTAAAGTAGCAGTTGGTAAGTGCATTTGTGCTTCTATCTTGCGTGATGGTTACCCGGGGACCTTCTTCTTTACTATTCTTTTCATTGCTGAGAAGACGAAGGAAAATAAACGCAACAGGGCTTGCAACCTTTGAACTTCAATATTTTTGTTCATATCAACTCAATTTTCACTTAACAGTTTGACCATTTTAAGATTTTCCTGAGAATCAACTAGCATAAAGTAAAAAAGTATCCTCCTTTATTTGCCGCTGTTTTTATAGATCAGTATGAGGTTATATTCTGAACAGTATGAATATCCAATATCTATTTTGAAATGCAGAGGGTCAACCAGACAGTATTGTGCAAGATATTGAAAACATGGTTCGCGCTTATATCGAGAAGGTAATGCACATTTCATTACTCAAGCTCTTTGCATCCTATGAGAATAGTTGTGTAAATTGGATATTTTCACTTCTATAGATGCTAACTTTTTTGTCAAAATATTTCTCAGCTTAGCCGGCAAATAATTCTTGGAAAATTTCCAGGACCATGTTTTAAATTCTGCCATTTTCTATGCTATTGTATTCTTTTGTGTTCTGATATGATGAAACTTAGCAAAGTCACGCTATTTTGTTTGCTCAAATTTAATGCAGCCCAACTGTATAATTTTAGCAATTTCACCCGCCAATCAAGATCTTGCTACCTCTGATGCTATTAAAATCTCTCGTGAAGTGGACCCTACAGGTAATCTTGTGCAATATTTGTACTTTGACATCAAAACATCAAAATCTATGTTATTTCATTGCTTGCCCAAACATTTAGTTCATATAACTCCTTAGATGTTCTGGTTCTTATATTTTTTTTTTCAGGAGAGAGGACCTTAGGAGTCTTGACAAAGATCGATCTTATGGATAAGGGTACTGATGCAGTTGATGTAAGTTGGATTAGTGTTTTTTTTTTTTTTGTATAGCATTCAAGAGATAAAATGATGCTTCTACTTATATGCAACCTGGCATGTTTTTAAGTATAAAAATTCATGCTCCTATAGATGCTGACAGTGTTCACTAGAATTTGGCTAGAAAATGTTTGTCAGTACATTTTACACAAGTAACAAGTGATCTTGTGTTCAAGAAAGTTAATTCATTTGATGAACACTCTCCTCTCAACACCTACTTCTCCTTGTTTCCTGGAAATTTTAATTCCTAATCAAGCAATTTCTCTCAGTGGATGACATGCTATCTTATTTGGGTGGTCTGATTTTGTATGCTTTTTGGTGGGTTGTAGCTTGATAAACTTGGAGATTCATGGTCACATTTTACTTGGGGGTTTATAAAGGGAATTGCGGCTGAAAAGGTTCTTTTTTGGGTGTGTTGTAGTGGCAGGAAATTAGGATATAGGCTTCAGGTTTTCTGGGGTAGCTAACTATCAGATTTGAAGTTGGATTTCATGGTTCATTCAATGGAAGTAAGGATTAGGTTTGGATGGTTTAATTGACGGCAGCGGCCTGTACTGTGAGCTTAACCTGGCTTTCTGTAGCTCCTGTTCTTGGAGAATGAAGAAAGATACTAGATATGCTTGCCTTCAACTAACTAATGCTCTAATCCATCATTGGACGTTTAAGAAACTAGATTACATATATATTATCAGAAAAAAGCCTCGACTTGTAAAAATAATCTTGAGACTTAGAAATCTTAAAAAGAAAAAACTAATCTTATTCTAAACTACCTGGCTATAAAACTGGGTAAGCATTTGGTCATTAAGGATTACACAGGTGTCCTGCATAACAGAAGCCGTAAGTTCCCATCATTGAAAAGTTGAAAATAGTCAAAATCTCTTATACTTGGCTGTGTAATCCTCAAATTCCCTGCTTCATGTTGCTTTCTACATGTTTTGCAATTTTGATGCATGTTTCTTTTTCTATTAGAGATGTTACAGGCCTTCAGCATCATGACAATCATGAGTTACTGTTTTGCTTTTGTAGATGTTGGAAGGAAAATCTTACCGCCTAAAATTTCCCTGGGTCGGTGTGGTGAACCGCTCACAAGCAGATATTAACAAGAATGTGGACATGATTGCTGCTCGGCGTAGAGAACGCGAGTATTTTTCCAGCACCCCAGAATACAAGCACCTTGCCCACAGAATGGGTTCAGAGCATCTAGCAAAGATGCTGTCAAAGGTGAGTGATGAGCTTTCTGTTCTTTCCCTTTTACTTCATATGTGTCCAAGTTCCATATATTTTGAAATACTTTCAACTGTTATTGTAATAACCCAATTATTAATGGTTAATACTGCAGCATTTGGAAGTTGTAATCAAGTCCAAAATTCCAGGCATTCAGTCCCTTGTCAACAAAACAATTGCTGAACTTGAAACGGAATTGAGTCGTCTTGGAAAGCCTATTGCTGCGGATGCTGGAGTAAGTGTGCTTTTAACTTGGACATATTTTAACAACCTTTAGGTATCTTAAGGAATCTCCCTCCTTCTCCCCCTTCTGTGCATGTATATGAATCACTAATTATCATTGCTTAACTTGCAGGGAAAGATGTACTCAATCATGGAGATTTGCCGCCTTTTTGATCAAATATACAAAGAGCATCTTGATGGCGTGTATGTACTGTGCTTTGTTTGTTTCCTTGCGTCTGACCAGCTTGATTTTGTGGTGCATTTCTATATCTTGTCAATTTATCTTTGCAAGCAATTTGATTTGATATATTCACTGTTGTTTGCAGCCGACCTGGTGGTGATAAAATTTACAATGTTTTCGATAACCAGCTTCCTGCTGCTCTAAAAAGGTTACAGTTTGACAAGCAACTTTCAATGGAAAATATTCGGAAATTGATCACTGAAGCTGATGGATATCAGCCTCACTTGATAGCTCCTGAACAAGGATATCGTCGTCTCATTGAATCTTCTGTAGTTACTATCCGAGGTCCTGCTGAGGCAGCTGTTGATGCGGTATGCATGATATTTAAAAACTATTGGACTTTCCTTGGCATGATTGGAAAGTTAAATTTCTTCTGCTGCTTCCTACTTAATGTGGCTTTAGTTGAGTTGATGTTGTACAGACTTTGCTGCCATATGTTTGCCCAAAACTTAACTGTTCAGAATCTCTTAATATGAGATTATTGTGGGTGAAAAAGTTTGAAGTACCTTTAGGTATCATACTCAACTGTATCTTGGATATAGCCAACGCAAATGATCTAAATATCTGTTTCAGAACCTGTTTTGTAAGCTGATTTTGTTTGGCCCTAGGAATTAGTTCATGTGCAAAATAGGGATTCCAATCTCCAGATAACACTTTCCTCCATAATATGCTGCTGGTCAGCCAGGCCCTATGTTCATTATAACAGGCCTGGACTGGCTTGTTTTACCAGGCTGAGATGCAAAAGGTAAGGAGGGGCAAGGGGAGGGGGATGTGGTTCTCCCTATGAAATCAGGGGGGGCAGAGACAAAATTTGAGAGGGAGGCTGGCTGCACACGGCTTCCAATCAGGGCAGGTCCTCTCTTCTTAGAGAAAGGATGGGAAGAGGGTCCCATATGATTTCTGCAGGGAAAAATTCTATATGGAGAAAGCAAAGATTTCATAGGGAAAAATTCTCCCTATGAAATCAGGGGGCAGAGACAAAATTTGAGAGGGAGGCTGGCTGCACACGGTTTCCAATCAGGGCAGGTCCTCTCTTCTTAGAGAAAGGATGGGAGGGAAGAGGGTCCCATATGATTTCTGGAGGGAAAAATTCTATATGGAGAAAGCAAAGATTTCTCTCTGCAGGAGTGACTGATTTTTCTTTTTTCGTTTTCCTCTTTCATTTGCAGTTTCTGAATCTTCGTGGATTGCATGTTTTTCAATTAGCTGATGCTTGTTTGTTTATAATCCAGGTTCATGGCCTTCTGAAGGATTTAGTTCACAAGGCTATCAATGAGACTATAGTAAGTTTGTATCATTTTGAAGTCTAATTGCTTCTACAAAATCCTTGTTCTTGGTGCATTTTGTTCGCAAGGTTTAAAGAGGTTCTTAATATGTCATATGCACGTGAGCAAGGGGCTTACATTCCCTGAATTGAATTTCGTAAAGTTCCTGCATGCTTACGTACACTGGCAGTTTCCCCTTTTCTTTTAAATGCTTGTGTGTGTAAGGCTAAATACATTGCAGCACACTAGAAGTTTTACCTTTTGGTAGTTGTATTAAGTGTTGTGTAGTCAGTGAAATAAGGCATTACTCTCTAGGAAAATAGAAATGAATACATCTTCAAACTCAGTTTGTCATGTATGAGAATTTGTTACCTAGGAGTATTTGAAAAGGTGGGAAAAAGGGATGAAAAGGAGAGAGGCTTTTGAGAACCTGACAGGGCACTTTACAAGTAATAAGCAAAATATTGACTGATGCCTTTGAATGTATGGCGGAAAGTGCCTGCTTCTCTCAGCTTGCAACATGTAATGGACCTCCAGCAAAAATTCTTGTTTTACCATTGTCCATCAATCGGAAACATCTATTTTTTTTTATTGTGGATGTGCTCTAATAATATGATTTCAAGAATCATTCTCCACCTTGTTTTTTGTAGGCATTTGATTTCAAGATATTCAATAAGTTGAAAACTTGTGCTGCTAAAAGAAGATTGAGTCAAACTCACTCCTCTTCTAGTGTTTTATCCATTTTCCTGAGTATTTGATTACCTCAGATGCTTTAGCCTGGTTTTGCACTATATGTCATGGGTCCCCATTGGGCTGTTGGATAATGTTGCTTTTGATGATTCTCAGGAGTTGAAGCAGTATCCTGCTCTTAGAGTAGAGGTCAGTAATGCTGCTATTGAGTCACTTGATAGAATGAAGGATACAAGCAAGAAAGCAACGCTTCAGCTAGTCGACATGGAGTGTAGCTACCTGACAGTGGACTTTTTCCGGAAACTTCCTCAGGATGTTGACAAGGGTGGCAACCCTACCCATTCTATATTTGATAGATATAATGACTCGTATCTTAGACGAATTGGTAAGTTTAATGAGTTCATTTTTGCATTAAAAAAAAGGTGGGGTCAGGGTATCATTTCTGCTTGATTCACTAGTCACTATTGCTGATCTTAAGAGTTCTCATTGGAATATGCGGCAACCCTACCCATTCTATATTTGATAGATATAATGACTCGTATCTTAGACGAATTGGTAAGTTTAATGAGTTCATTTTTGCATTAAAAAAAAGGTGGGTCAGGGTATCATTTCTGCTTGATTCACTAGTCACTATTGCTGATCTTAAGAGTTCTCATTGGAATATGCGAACAGGATCTACTGTTTTGTCTTATGTCAATATGGTCTGTGCAAGTCTACGTAACTCCATTCCAAAGTCCATTGTTTATTGTCAAGTGCGTGAGGCCAAGCGAAGCCTGCTTGACCATTTCTTCACCGAGTTGGGAAAACTGGAGGTAGGAATGAAAATCTTCTTTAATTGTTATCTATGTTTATTCCTGGTCAAATTTGATGCTGTTGCTGATATCAGATGATGAATGCAATTGACTTTTGAATTGATCTTTGCAGCAAAAGCAATTGTCATCATTACTGAACGAGGATCCTGCAGTCATGGAGCGCCGTGCTGCCATTGCAAAGAGACTTGAGTTGTACAGGAGTGCACAAGCAGAAATTGATGCAGTTGCTTGGTCTAAGTAGATCAGCAGCATTTGACTCATCCATCTGTTTTGTACGAGAATTTGGCTTTATGGCTGTGTCATTCTTTCATTTATGGCTTGTGTTTTGGGAAGATGGGGAGCAATATTTTGTTGTATTTCTACACGCTATAGAAGTAACAAAAAGTTCATTTGTCTTCATAGGAGAATATTTGTTGCTTTTGCCGTAACCATTTATCACTATGGATTGAGTATATTTTTACGAGTTTCCTATGCTTACATGCATTGTTGTCAAATTGATTTGTAATTTTTTTTTACATTTATTAGTAAAATTGGACATGATTCGTGCAAAATTGATAAATGCAGTCAAAATTATGCAAAATTATGATTGAGTTTAAAGGAAGTATAAATGCTTGCTCGTAGATTTGAGGTCATAAATAGTTCAATATGGGGAATACAAGAAAGGACTGTCAGTTTCACCTAGAGAAATGGGTCTAGACAGAAACCCTTTGAAAGTGGTTGGTTTGGGGATAAGTTGCTCTTGCATTTTAAGGAAGCAATGGGCTTGCATTTAACCGGTGTTCGGAAAGATACAACTAAAAAAGTTTGAAGTGATTTCTCTTGCTTGCTGGATTTGATGTTGATTGTGGAAGGAGGGGAAATTTTCTCGCTCTGACAGTGATGTTTTTTAGCGACCAAAATCCTCGAGTTTGAGGTGGATAAAATGAGAAAAATGAAGATATGTTCATAAGCTCATGTTTGGTGGTCAAATTGTGCCTTAGACCATCCAAAAAAGTACCGACACCATTAGAACAGTTTTGAGTCAAATATTGTTGATAAAATTGATTTTGATGTTGGTATTACTAGCTGTACTAATAATTCTCTAGATAATAATAATTTTAATGAATATCTTAGAAATTACAAGGAAGATGAAGATTATGAGTATTTAGTTTATATGATACATTAACACATTGTTTGTTTTAAATTTGTTAATTTTTTAGGCAATAGAATTTTATGGATATAATTGTATTGTATTGTTAAGTTAAAATCATGTTTGAATTTTTATTTGAACTATGTATTTTAAGATGTTTAAATTTTTATATTGTTTATTTTATTTTCGTTTTAATTATGATATATTATTATTTACGACTTAATTATAATATTTAATTAGTTAAAAAAATAAAAAATAAAAGCGTTTATGAGATACTTGCTTACATGCCTTCATGATAACCTTTTCATCTTGAACATGCAAGGATGTGTAGATACATATTTGCAACCGCAGAAATAAGCCTCTCCATGTTAGATGCTGCTGGTGATATTTAGCTTTTAAACTGTCAAAAATTAATCCACTTAAAATTTCAAGAACTACTAATGGCATCATTCCTCCATGCTACTGGCAGGAACTTGTGATCCTAGTTTCAAACATGGGAGATTGAGGGGGTCATAGCCTCCGAGAGGTTTGGGTGTTAGCGTTCTTATTTAACTTTATATTTTCTTAAAGAAAAAGATAAGAAAAGAAACATAAAAAAAACTCATTTTAGAATTCAATTAAATAAATTATTAAATGGATATAAATTACAATGAGAAGAGAAAAAGAAAAAAGAAGAAGAAACTTTAGAAGCACATCGAAATTTTAATTATAACATCACTACTATTAATGAAAAGCTCTCAATGAAATGAATATAACAACACTTAAAAAAAATCATTAACAGTGACTGGAGTTGACCATACACGTCATCTAAAAGCAAATGAGCTAAACAAAGAGTGCGACTCACTCTAGTAACTATTAGTGACTTTTCTTGGCGTAATTAAATTCATCTTGTTGAGAATTTTTGTATGATAATTATGATGGCATAATTGAACTTTTGATTTGTTTTAAGGGTCCCCCTTTCTCCTCTCTTCTCATTATAACTACTCACTTTCATTTGGAAGGAGAGTGCGACTCACTCTAGTCACCGTTGGAGATCATTCTTGATGTTGTTGAATTTATCGCGCCAAGATTTTTTTCAATGATACCATTAATGTCTTAATAGAAGTTTCATTGTGACTTCAAGATCCTTTTCTTTTTAAATTTTTTTTTCTCCTCATTGTAATTGTTCACTTGCTTTTGGATGGAAGTGCAGCTCACTCTAGTCATCGTTGTTAACTTTCTTTGTTATTATTGAATTTATCTCATCAAGATTTTTTTAATAATCTTAATAATATTGTAATCAGAGTTTAGATGTGTCTTCCCTACCTTCCTCTCTTTTTTTTTTTTTAATTTTTCTCTTTCTTCTATTTTCATTATAATTCGTGTAGCTTATTTAACAATACTTTAACTTTTTTTTTCATCCTGACATATATTAAGGGGGTAATTGTTTAATGGGAAGCGGTTTCCTGAAAATCGCTTTCTAAACTTTCCTGTGTTTGTTTGTCATTAGAAAAGTTGGTCAACGAAAAACACTTTCCAATCAAAAGAAAATTTAGCTTGGTTCCAGGAAAGTGTTTTTCTTTTATTTTGGGCGGAAAACACTTTCCGGAAGTTGTGAAAAATTTAGAAATGTCATATTATTTGCTGATTATATCAAATTTGGTCCTCAAACTTTTGATTGCTATATTTTTTTTTAATATTTTTTTTTTCAATTTCATCTCTTATAATTTAATTTTTATATTAGCTTTGGTCCTTATTTTTATAATTGTTATTTGCTTTTTCCTTATCATTTTTTAATTGAATTTTTTATCTATCAAATTTGGTCTTAATTCTTTTGATCGTTACTTATTTTATTTGAAATAATTTATGAAATGATAATTATTATTATTTTAATTTCTTCATTTTTTAATTTTTTTATTTGTTAGATTTGATCTCTATTATTTTGATTATTATTTATTTTATTTGAGATAATTTATGAAATTATATTTTTTTACAATTTCTTTCTCATTCAACTTTTTAATTTGTAAGATTTGTTCCTCATTATTTTAATAAATTTGAAAAAAAAAACATTAATAAGTTATTTTTCAGCTCATTTTTCATGACATAATCAAACACTGAAAAATATTTTCAACTTATTTTTCATTACACTACCAAACATCAGAAAATAATTCACTTTTCTGGAATTTAATTTAAAAAAAAACACCTAAATTGAATTATTTTGCATTAAAATTTTAAAAATTATTATTTTATTATTTTTTTAAACAGTGCTAATATTTTTTTTTTTAAATCCACCATTTATCTAAAAGTGTCTTTCTTTCTTTAACACATGGTGTGATGTCACCGCCAACCTCTATTAACGCCCATCAACTTCCACCTTAAATAGAAACAGAGGGAGGACCCCCCAAATAAAAAATAAAAAAAGCCTTTCTTTCCATATCAATATATCATACCATCAGATCTGTTCTTCCTTTGAATAAATCCAGGTATCTCTCTCCTGTAGCCTTTCTTTCATTTGTTACAAAGATAGAATATTCGGATGCACATTCTCATTCTTTTGCTATGTTAGAAATCATGTCGTGATGGGCTGTTATTAAAGTTTTATCTGAAACGAAATATATTTTTTTTAATTCAGGTTGGTTTATCTCTTTTTTTTAAAAAAAAGAATTGCATTTTTTTGTTAATAAAAAAGTTTTGTTTTGTAATTGGTTCAGAAGGAAAATTCTAATTTTGAATCTGGCTCAAGGTTCATAGTCAAAGAGTTTGTGTGCTGGCGGAGATAAGGATTTTGATCCCAAGTTTAGATTTTGATGGACCATGATTGCTGTTTGGATGGCAGGTGATTGTGTTTTTATTGGAACATAAGAGGTATCCTGAAGAGGGAAACTTTCTTATGAGAAGGTTCAAGTACCTTTCAAATGGATATATTACTCTGTACAAGTTAAACTCATTGAGAAATATTCTTTTTGGATGGTTTTTCAAACAGTTTCATCCTTGAAATATTGCAAATTAAGCACTTAGTTTGTTCCACTCAAAACATGCTGATGGGTTTAGCTTATTTGTTATCTTTCTTGTGAGAGAAAGAGAATCTGATCGCGTGTGATCTATGTGCCTGTTAAATCTAGTTTTGGACCGGTAACCACTCACTGGTTTTTATTTAAGCAATGCAGTGGCATCTTGGAGGATATCAAGAAGCAGCAGCAGCTACAGGAACATATGGTATTATGGCCTCTGAGAAGGAAGACTTTAGCCTCTCAGGACCCTTGCACCTAGCTATTGTCGACTGGTGAGCTCCTTGATGCTTTCGTATAATTCTCCCCTTGCATTGACCAGCTCGGGTACATAGACAACATCACATGATTTTGGGGACATTACTATCTTATGAATGTGATGCAGCAGCCATATTGATCCTACTGTTTTAATTAATCTTTACTAATGAAATAGTTGTGATGCTAAGCAACATAGTGATTAGATAAAAAGTATGTTTATACAAACAAGATCATGTGGGAAACAATGTTATTTGTGATACTGTGCAGGACAAATGCACATCATCGAAGATCTGTTGCTGCCAGTTTGGTTCAGGGTGTCTACATTCTAGAGCGAGACCGCCAGCTGAAACGTCAAGGTCCCCAAGCTCTTGCTTCTCCTTGGTGGGAGTTCTTTCACTTTCAGTTGCTTCGTCACCTTGTAGATGATGTGGATTCCTCCATTTTTGCTGCAATTTATGAATTCAAGCCACCAAAATCTCATTATCACAATTCATTAGATGAAAGCCCTCGTTACGTAATTGCCTTCCGCGGCACCATAACCAAGCCAGAGTCTGTGTCACGGGACCTTGAGTTGGACCTCCACATTCTCCGAAATGGACTCCATGAGACATCCCGGTTTGAGATTGCTATCCAAGCAGTCCGAAATGTGGTTGCTACTGTAGGTGAATCAAATGTCTGGTTAGCTGGCCATTCCCTGGGAGCGGCAATGGCATTGCTAGCTGGAAAGACCATGGCCAAGACGGGCATCTTTCTTCAAGCTTTTCTCTTCAATTCACCATTCTTCTCTGCCCCAATTGAGAGGATCAAAGATGAGCGAGTGAAACATGGGCTCCGGATTGCAAGCAGTGTGATAACAGCAGGACTTGCATTTGCGACAAAGAAGAGCTATCATAATAATCGATCTGTCGATCCATTTGCTGCTCTTTCTGCATGGATCCCATTTCTCTTTGTCAATCCAGGTGATCACTTATGCTCAGAATATATTGGGTATCTTGAGCACAGGAAGAAGATGGATGATATTGGAATTGGAGCTATTGAGAGATTAGCAACCCAGAATTCTCTCGGCGGTCTTCTCATGAGTGCCATGGGTAGGGATTCAGAACCACTCCACCTCATCCCTTCAGCAAATCTAATTGTAAATTTAACTCCTTGTCAGGATTTTAGGGAAGCTCATGGAATTCACCAGTGGTGGAGACCTGATTTGGACATAAAATCCAAGCTTTACAACTACAAATAGTTCTGTGCAATTTGTGGGTATATGGTGTCTTTTATCTTGTTCTTGTACATGTGTTATTGGAGGAAGGATTATCAAAATTTGATTCATTACTTTGTTTATTCCAAAGCACATTTTATTGGTGAATTATTTTCAAATTGCATCTCTTTGATCTTGTATGAAATTGCATGCTGTAGTGGTAATCATTAACCTGGTCTCAAGGCATGGATTTCAGAAACTAACCATTTAGCTGTCACTTCCCAATGCTCGATAACTTGGGGTTGGGAACTTGCAGCAGTCATGAATTCTTCTAGATGTTTGCAAGCTAGCTGCTTGAGAGTTTTTGGTTGAAAGACGATAATGCAAGCAGTTCCAGTTGTTTTGTTCACTGTTTAAATCACCACACCAATTGATCATCACCTATGTTATGATATTCAAGATGCTTAAGCAAATCATTGGTAGGTTTTTGCTGTCTAAATAAATTGCGTCCTTGATGTTCAGCACCATGAACAGATTCCTCGATTTTCATCCTTGTATGGCAATGGCTGGCACCTGTTCTGAACTCTTGAAGAAGAGCAGTTGAGCCCCCACACAAGTGAAAGTAGAGGCTTGATGCTGATTTTTTTTTAGCGGGATGGTCATGCTGTAAAAGGTCACAAGGGGTGTTATACTTTCACAATAGAACTAGTTAGTTGACTCTAGCTTTACCGTTGATTGTGTAAATAAAATATTTTTGCAACTTTAAAAAAATACGCAGGTGTTGACAATAAAGTTGTCGTATATAAAGAAAATTTTTAACTATAAATTGAGAAATTAATGTATATTTTTAATAAAATTAATCAAGAATTATATACATTAATAAATATATAAAAACATTGTTAGCATTAACCAAAGATTAAGTTAAAAAATTAAAATATATATACATATTAAGATATCTTATCTCGTTATCTCGTGTGACGGGAAGCTTTTTATTTATTTTTATTTAATTATATGTCAAAAGATTTTTTTAGCAAGTAGCGCAATAACTTAATTTCTATCAAAACATAATGATTTTCTAGTATAATTCTTTTTTTATATAATTTTTTTTAATATAGCTTTTGAAGTTGCTTGTTCAATAAAAAATGAAAGTAATTAGAATAAATATTAAGAAAATATGCTAGAGAGGGTATTGATTAGAATTTAAATAAAAAACAATGCAAAGTAAGAAAAAAAAAAGAGAGAAGGAGGGTATAAATAAAAATTAAAAAAATAAAAATAAAAATAAAAAGACAAGAGTTATTGAGTTGTTGGGTTCAGCAAGCTAAGATTGCATGAAAGCTAAGATTATTAACTATCTAATAATCTAGGTGTGCCTGAGTTGATTTAATTTTTTTTATGGAGTGAAGGATTGCCCCATATAATATATATTGGACGATATATATCGGTAGACAACTTGTTATAGTCTACAATATTTTTTGGTCATCAACAATCTTAGTTTTAAAATCACAAAAACTTATTTTTTAATTTGTTTTCAATCTAAAAACACTAGAAGTATTTAAAAACTTGTTTTCAACCATCAAAACTACATGTAATCTCTTTTAAAAAAATAAAAAAATATCCTTATAAAAAACTTTAATAACACCAATCTACTTTTTCTAGTATAATGACATGGAAAACTCACCTCAATCAAACTTCCCCTGAGAAGTCAATGAATCCAAAATCACTATTTTTTATGGTTGAAAATTCGATATCCGACTAATTCTCCACTCCTTAACATTTTTTTTTTTATAACTCTCCCTTCCCTCAAACTCAAATACTAAAAAATAAAATAAAATTAATTTTTTAACCAAAATATAAAAGTTTCAAACTGAAGGACAAATGAAATTATAAAATCAAAATGAAATTAATTCTCCCCTCGATTTTTTCCCCGCAAAACTAAGCATCAACAACCTAATACTAATATTTGTTTTTTATTTCATAATAACTTTATTAAAAAAAATCAAAATAAATTATAAAATCTAATTATTAATATGCACAATATTAAAAAAAATAAAAAATAAAATACAAAGTATAAAAATTAAAAGACAAAAAAAAACATTTTGAAATATAGTGGGACACATTGTTTTTCTGGATCCTTTTAATTTTTCCTTTTCTTTTAATTTTAAAGTTAATGAGTGAAAAAAGCATGGATCTCCAATCCCAAGAGGGTGGAGTCTACAATATGGACAATGTGTGCAGCCTGCAGCCCCACAATCCTGTCGGAGTAAAATCTGCACTGCACTCACTTGGTTACTGTTAGTCACCGGCAAATATTACCATTTACCACCCTGCCTGCTGCGTGTAATCACCACCTCCACTAACACCGTCCCTTTCAGCCCCTTCTCCGGGACTCCGACAACATGACATTTTCAAGCGTCAACCTTTTCATTTTACCCATTCCCGTCATTTACTGACCCTAATTCAGATAAATAAATAAAAATTATTTACTCCTTCTTTAGTAAACAGAAACCATGGAGCATTTTGCGGATCTTTACAGCTCATAATTCACTGACCATAAGCTTTCCTTGACGGTCGGACCAAACTCATGTTTCCTTATAGAAACCTTAACTGCCCATGTTGTTATACTAATCATGGTATCAACCTTTACTTATTGCACAATTAAGCCCCAAACAAAACTAAAGAAAAAGCAAAGCTTCCCTTTAGAGACCAACCTCATCATAGTTTGCAGCTTTCCTTGGGCAACAATTCAAGATCTTTACCAAAAACTGAGAGCAGTGCTACAAGAAAAAGAAAAGAAAAGGGATGTAACTACATGAGCTCAAGATTCTCAAAATGTAGATCAAAGAGAGAACAAAACCCACTAGTGGAAATATCAAGATTTTACACTTCCTTCAACACACTAGGCCTCATATTTAAAAACCAAAAAATAAAAACAATTAAAAGAAAAAGCATAAAAACTACACTTAAAAACCTAAAAAAAAAGGGGGGATTGTCACTATTATTAGCAATGAAACCCTAAAACAGATCCATCACTCACGGAAATAGTAACTCTGCATCTAACTTTAGTCTCCAGATGATGGGTGAAAAAATGCAAGACCCGAACCCGACCCGCTATATGGATTCTTGACTCAATCTCCATGGTTGGTCCGACCCGAAAGCCGTTATTAAAACCGGGCTGTCCACCACCGCCAAAACCACCGTCATGGAACGCAGATCCCACATTAACCGCTGCATCCGGCGAAGCAGATAAAGGGAAAGACTCAACAGAATAGGTAGCGGCCATGTACTGGGTCCGACCCGCATCAATTTTACCAGCGGGAATGAACATGAACCCGACTTGAGAACTCGAGTAAAGAAGCTGAAGGGTACTGTCATAGTGAGAGAAAACAGCTCTATTTGGATTCTTGACGGAGACATATTGAGAGAAAGTGAAGTTAACAGTGTTGTTAGAGACGGCAAATGATGGGAGTTGAACAGCGTTAACAGATATTTTCGGGTCTTTAGGCTTGAAAACAGTGAAGAAGACGATGAGGATTATGATGACAACAAAGATTAGGAAGATTGTAGCTACTATGCATGAAGCAATATTTGTACGGCCTGAAGGCGGTCTGTGCGGTTTGCTCATTTTCTTGTTTCGATGAGTTAAAAGAGGGGGCTGGTGGAAGAAGGGAAAGGGAATCTAGAGAGAGAGGGAGTGGAAAATGGGAAGTGTTTGGATGAGGTGAAGACGGGATGAATGCTTAGATTAAAGTGGGAAAAGTGAAAGCGAAAGCGGAAGGCCTAGAGTGGAAGCGAGAAAAAAACGTCTGAAAGGCAGACTTTTGTTTTTTCTTTAGTTTTAGTTTTGTCTCGACTGAAGCCTGAAGGAGAAGGTTTTTGTTGCCCGCGAATGCCTAGATTGAATAATTAGGTCCAACAACTGCTTCATTTAATGGTAAAATTAACATTAATATTAATTAATATTATCATTAACAAATAGATTAAAGGATTTCAGGTGAATCTACTGTTTGTAAGCCATCCTCCCATCTCATCGTTCGTATAATCGTATTCCATTGTTTATTGTAGAAGTTATCACCTTTTGATAGTTTGGTCATTGCACTTAATTTCTCTTCAATTTAATCATTTCAAATTCTATTTTCATTACTCTATGTGTTATTATCCCTTTCTTTTTATGTTTCCTGGTCATGTTTCGAATTATATACACGTGGTCACTATTATTTTAGATTTTTACATTTTAGTCACTAGAAGTTGAGGGAAAACGTTGTCAAAAATAACAATTAGGGCTAAGCATTTTCGGTTCGGTCCGGTTTTGGACCAAAATAAACAACCAAACCGAATTTTTTTTTTTTAGTTTTGGAATCGAACCAAAAACCGGTTCAAACCGATTAATTTCGGTTCGGTTCGGTTCGGGTTTTTTCCCTTCCAAACCGGTTCAAATCCAAATTACTCTGGTTGAGTTTTTTCTGGGCTTTTTATCGACCACATTTTTCAACACTTTTGTTTTGTACTTGCTTCCATTTTATAGAAAATCAACTTCAATTTTTGTTTTGATAGATCCTTGCCCAGAAGTTAAATCCAGCAAAAAAATACACATAACAAAACAAAAAAGATATCCTTGGCTGTGACTGCTTTCTTTGCAGTTAGGTTAGCTAGTCCGCTCTTTCCTGTTCTTCAAGCCCAATGAGCTTTGGGTGCCGTTGCACCCCTTCAATTAGAATAGATCTTGATTTAGTGTCCTTTCTTCCTGGGTTTTGGAATTTCCTGAAAAGTGTGAAATAAGAGTGGTTAGAATTAGGAATCGTTGGAACTAGATGAAAGCCTAGGATAGCCTCAAGAAGCGATTTTGTAATAGGATAGCCTTAAGACTGGAATTCTTAAACCTTTCTTTGCATATTCCCGCGCCGTCTGAGATGAGAGATGAGACAGAGAGCATGGAGGAGAAGGAGACAAATTTAAGAGATGAGAGATGAGAGGCAGAGAGCATGGAGAAGAAGACAATTTTGAGAGATGAGAGGCAGAGAGAAGGGAGAGGAGGCGGCTGAGAAAGTGAGAATGGTGATTTAAATTTAGGGTTAGAAAATATGTTATTTATACTCTTTTTTTTTTTTCAAGAGCCAGCTTAGTTGAACCGGGTCGGTTCGGTTCGGTTCGGTTCAATCGATTTCAGACTTTAAAAACCGAAACCAAACCGAATCGGAAATATTTTGTGATTTTCTAATCGATTTAATTGGTTTTTTTTCACGGTTCGGTTATTTTTTTTTTCGATTTTCTCGATTTTTCAGTTTTTTTGCTCACCCCTAATAACAATGAGAGATAAAGTGGTTGGTTGACCACATTCCAACAATTAAAATATCAAAACTTATGTTAATAGATTTATCTTAGAGAATAAAATTCAATGGAGATGGTTTCTCCTTTTAAACATGCAAAAAAAAAGTATATCAAGACTTGTTAATTGGTTTTTAATTCAGTTTGATTTTGAATTTTTAAAGTTACTAGAAGGTGTTTTAGGTTTCAAAATGTTTTTATTGATTTTTTTTAGATATTTTTAGATAAAATAACGAGTTAAAAATAGATTTTTAATGTTTGAACATAGTCACTAAACATGATTGAAACTTCTAGAAGAAAATAATATGTCATTTGCTAGGCTAAACAACATGTTATCCATTTAAAATGAAATAAAAAAAACAATAGATTGGAAGTCGGTTCTTAAAAACAAAAACCAAACCCGTGGGTCTAGCTCTCGGGCCTATTAACATTTGGCCTCTTTTTTATGGGCCAGTTGTGCTGTCATAATTATTTTTTTAATTTAATTTTTAATTAATATTTTTTTCTTGTTTTTTAAACTATTTAGTTTAACACTTTTTTAATATTAGTTTACTATTTGGATTGATTCTATAATTTCATAATACTTCAAACAAATTATTTTAATTTAGATTTAATTTTTTTTATCTTTAATTTTAGATTAGATAAGTTATATTTGCATATTTGAATTATAAAATTAAAAATCTTATATATTTAGCAAGTAGAATTAATCTTGAAGATAAATAAAAAAAAAAGGTATAAAATAAAAATGATGGCTAAGATAAAGTATTTACATTTGTATTTATCTTTAATTACTTCTTATAAAAAAATTAATTTTCTACTTCAGTCTTTAATCATCGAGTCTTATTTTAACCGATTTCTTCAAATGTATGCACATCAATATCACAATTTGTGCGAACCCTACTGGAGTTTGGAATAACTTTCTCTGGTGCTCCCATTTTTATATAATACAGTAAAAGAAAAAAAGAAGAAAAACTCAAGATTTTGGTGAGGAGTAAGAGAGGCCGCAGGATGTGGGAATGGAAAGGGAGGTTTTGAAGAATTTGTGCTGGCTAGAAGATGACAGACAGGAAATGCCGAAAGACACATTAAGCTCCATAGATAAGAGAACGGATAGGAAATGTTCTCTTTTTCGGAATAAAATCATTCTTTAGATATTTAGTAGAAGAGATAGCTTCAGCATCTTCTTGGCTTTGGATGAGATGAAACCATCTTGGTTTTGGAGTGAAGGTCGGGGAAATTTTCTTGATTGTGATTGAAAATTGGAAGGAGCAGTGAAGCTAAATTGAAATTTTGTTTTCCTGTATAACTCTTTGGGTTCACATCCTTCGTATAAAGGTGATAATTTTCGATTTGGTTTGATTTTTATAAAAAAAATGATCAAATCGGTTTTTTTTTTTTAAAACCGAAACCAAATCAGAATCGGTTCAAACCAACCGGTTTCGGTTAGGTTATTTTAGAACAAAAACCGGTTTGGCTCGGTTTTTTCGGTTCAGGTTCAGTTCGGTTTTTTTAGTTCCAGATTTATAAAACCAAAACCGAACCAAACTGATAAGGTTTTTTAAAATTTTAATCGGTTTAATTATTTTTTCTTCACCATTTAATTTATTCAATTATTTATTTCTATTTTATTGGTATAATCAGTTTTCTAGGCTCAGCACTGGACTTCTTCATCATTACGCACATAAAATATAAAGCGTAATTAAGCACTAAACAAAGCTCAAAAAACAAGATTTGTAAATCCTAGATATTAGTCCTAATTATACACTCACCAACAGTGCACCGATTGTGGCCAAACAAAGTAAATCCAGAACCCTAGGCCTTCGAAGATGGTGTTTCTTGAAATGTAATAATTGCAACTACACGTCAAAAGTTATTATGAAAAAAGAAGAAGTTCTGAAATTGCGTCCAGTTAAACTTGGTAAATTAAGCAACAATGATGCTAATGATTATAATGATAAATCCAAGATTTCCACACCCTACACAAAGCCTAATTCCGGATCACCAGCGAACAAACAATTAAAATCCACCTTCGGATCTCTTTAAGCTCCAACAGGTCCAAGTTCCTTTACCACCTCTTTTAAGCTCTCTCAGTTTCTTCCTGATGCACTCATCAACCTTCGGAGCTTGTCAATCGTGCAAGCAAGTCGCTGAAAAGCTTGTCATTGGGCATGAACACCGTCGTCCTGGTGTCAGATGCAGTTTCGGCCGTCCGAAGTCCAAACTAATACCATTTTCAACCTATATAATCAAATCATATATGAACAATTTTTATATATAATTTATATCATTCTTTAATATATCTTTAAGTTTTGATTAGAAAAAAAAATTAAATGGTAAAATTTGTACCCGTTGCTTCATCATTAAAACTATGATGTGTCATCCAAAAATCATCTATATAATTTATATTATTCTCGCTTGATTACATTGTCGCGAAAAGAAAACAAGGTCGGTTTATGAAGAATCTTCGGAAAAGGCAACAAATTACGAAGGCGAAGGGGAGACACTGGCAAATGAATTTGCAAAGACTCTGTCCTCTATTTCTTGCACAGTGGCATTAGCCACAAAAATCCATCCTGTCCCTGCTGATTCAAGGTGAAGATTGCTGGAATGAAGCTGTTTTCCTTTCATTTCTTTCCATCGCTCTCTGCCATTATAATTGTGATTGAAAGTCGATAAAAAAATGTCGTTGAAGGGATGATCATAAGTGGAATGTACATAAGCAGAGAGATCATCCCCCTGCAAATCGAGCCACAGCACGATGCTGTGCAAGCTTTTGAGGCTAGCAAATTCAACATGGGAAATGGCAAAGAAGCTGGAGAAAATATTGGGAAGTGCCATGGATAAGGTTAATTTCTCCAAATGAAATGGATTTCTGCATTTTCAAAATATTAAATATACGAAAACAAAATATATAATCTCTCTCCATATTGTCTTTATTTATTTTTTCTTTTTTCTTTTTTTTTTCATGGGATGCTAGATGAAGAATGGGTAATTAAAGCGATTTTCGGAATCACCCACCACCACCACCATTAGAGATATTTATTAGCAACTGGAATGTGAGAGTATTCCGAAAGGGCCAGACATGGGCCACCAAGTAGTCTGCTCATCCCTGGAATTTAAAGACCCTCAGTCATTTCTGCTGCCCATTGGACATATGCTAGCCCGGCCCCTCTTCACCATAAGCTTTCTATACTGTGCCATATTCATTCTCGATCTACAAATTGTGGGAAACACTAGATTCTATTAATTTTCAACAGACAGACGTACCCATTCACATAGTTTCATTGCAAATATATAGAACATGTGATAGTCTGATTTGAGCTCCATGTGAAGCCTATAAATTCTCTGATTGCTTCATTCTCACTATTTTTCCAGTAAAGCTTTGCATATGAACCTGCCATGCCATCAATTAAATAAGTTGCCTTACAAAAAAAACTTGTCCAATAAATATATTTTTTAAAACGTGATTTTTTAAAATTATTTTTCTCATTTATTGAATTTCTTATAATTATTTTTTGATAATTCAAAAACAGTAGAAAAATATATAACATAAATTAATACTAGAAATTATTTTGTCAATAATAATAAGTCAAATAAAAATAAATTTCAAAATCTTGTTAAACTTGGATCAACATAGATAATTCACAATTTAATAAATATGTTATATTATAAAAGTGGTGGTGGAAACGAACTAAGATAATATTGATCATTATAAGATAAAACAGATATATAGTGATCAAGATCCAGGTCAATATACTAGTATAAACAAAGAATACATAAATGTTGTTATTTGTGGAGTCGCATGTGACGGCATAGATGAAGTCACAGGTGCCAAAATACTTTGGTCCATATTTGATGTCCAAGCATAGTATCACATGTTACTAAAAAAGTTTTTAACATGAGTCATTTTTTGTTGAAGTGATAAAATTTAATCATTTTTTTTATTATTTGCTCCTTCAATGTTTAAATTAATAAAGTAGAAGGTGTTGACTTCATCTCGTAGGATAGTAAAATTATTTTCATAATTTTCTTTATGAGACCAAAAGAGGGTTGAAATATGAATATTTACTACCTGTAGTTTGTTCCTGGTCCTTGCATTTTCATTCTCTGGATATGAACTAAGCCTTGGGTTCAGCCATGCAGGAAACTCAATATAAAATACAAGAATTTGGCTGAGGTCAATGCATCAACGAACAAAGTCTTCAAGGAGGACATTATACATAAATGGAACTACAAATGAGGTAAGATGCAAGGATTTTGCATGAATTCCTTTTATGCCGCCGCAGCTTTCTGCCTGCAAAGAGCAGTTCATAATCAGAGCAAAACTAGAAGTTCATGAAAAGTTTCTTTCCAGGATGCATCAGAAAAAGAATGAAGCAACCGAAGAAGAAACACTAGCCATATACTCTAAGTCTTTCTTGTTGTATCAGATCACCAACAGGCCAATATGCAGTTGGTGTGCACAAGTTCTGTTTTAAAATATCTACCGCACAGCCAATAAAAGCCTAATCGTGCACCGGAACGCCGAAAGACTACAAGAAATGCTGAGCTTAAGATCACTTCCATGGCATCCTTGGTCGACTCTGACACAGCAACAAGCTCCTAAGAATCTTGTCCTTCTTTCATCTCTTCTTTTCCCAAGAGAGTTTTCAATATCATTTCCCCGTTCGGAGGACGGAGCCCCACCATAATTCTTCACAGTATATTAACAGTGATCACAGAATAATCAATGTATGGATTAAAATGTAAAGCAAACACAAGTGTATCGGTCTTATAGGTTGCACAAGATCAATTGTTTATTTTTTCATGTAACCTCTCTCTCTCTGTATATTTATACATTTGTCTTTAAAATTTTATTTTTCATGTATAAATAAAATGATGCTGCTAATAAGACTTCTCACAACACCGTTTTGTTTAGTTTCATTTACAAACAAGATTCATAAATTTTGGAAATGTAACTCACTATCTCTCTACAATAACAGAAACTCAGCTCCATAATAGAAGAAAAACTCAAAAAAGAAGAAGCAAAGTTTAAAACACAGGAAGGTAATTAGAAAACAGAAGGGAAGAAGAGACTGGAAATCAATGTAAAACATTCTTCCTTTGACCAGTTTTTAAACAGAAGGGTTTTAGAATCAAAGCTAATGCAGATTTAATTACCGGAACTAATTCTCATAGTTTTGTTTTAGTTACCCATCATAAAAATCTAATAGTTTTTTAGCTTTAAATCTTAATGTTTTATATATAAAAGATGTTCGAGTTAAAGAAGAAGCAGAAGATTGTTCTAACTCTTTTTATTCATGAATTGAATGTATATGTTCAAGTTAATCAGGAAGAGTGTTGATTGAGCAAAGTTCGATACCAGGACAGCGCTCTATAGAGTATCACTGTAAGACATCTCATTGAGCAAGAAATCATTGCCCTGTTGAATTGATTCTTTGTCTAAACCGTGATTTTTAAAATTTTAATTTTTTTATTTAAAATTAATTATTTTTTTAATATTTTTAGATCGTTTTGATACGTTGATATTAAAAATAATTTTTTTCTTAGTACTTTTCTAAATGAAAAACACTTTAAACCGCAACCACAATTATAAATAAACCCAGTAATCTAGCAAGCAAACTAGAAAGAGTACAGCTGGAACACAAGTCATTCATTAAAAAAAAAAAAAAAAAACCAGGGCTCCCTCGTAGCTCTATCTGTCGAAGATCAGAAATTTTACTTGGCATTATTTTGAGCTTTGTAGTACATAATAAATTCATGACATGGATGGATCTGTGCAAGAAGAACACGGTTGCTTTACTCGTGTTCTTCCAATCTCACTCTCTTTGTTTATTGAATACAAACATAAACACAGATACAACTTTTGGGTGGCCTTGAAGGCTCACCTCAGTTGACCATGGCTCATCAATTAGGCCCCCTCGAGTCTAGACTTAGGACAGATATTTATGTACACAAAAAACCTCAACCTTCCCGCAATCTAGTATAATCTAGGCATAACACTTGTTATTCATAGTTTTAAATTTCTGTTCACCATCCCAGTACAATATCCCAAACAACGTTGACAGAAGTGAAAGAAAATTCGAAGTGTTAGGCTCATTCATGACCAAGATAAGCCATCCACGTTACAAGTCCATCCAAAAATGGACTAGTAATTTAAATGATACGTACATATATACTCCTCCATTGGGAATTTGTCAAGCTAGATAGAATGCATGACCTAAACGGAATTTATTATCCTGTGAATTCATCAAGTCGGTAGTCCATGATATTGGAGACAGCTTCGAGAAATGCAGCTTCACTCATACCAGGGAGCAAGGAATCTTCTGCTTCACGAATAATCTCCTCGATCACAGATTCCTTATTCAAGTTCTCTCTACACATGATGCTTCCGATAGCAAAAGGAGTGAGACCTCTCTCTACCCCTTTCTTCAGAAGCATAGTGGAGATACGAAGTACGCGGGCACACTCAAGAGGAATATTCCACCCATAGAATTGCACTAGTGCGATGTCATGTTCAGCATCCAGTGAGTTTATGTAGTCAACAACTTCGGGTGAGTACGGCTGGCGGGCTTGTGGCCAGTAAAGCCAGTCAAATGTGCAATCTTCAAACTAAAAAGAAGCAAAAGCTAAGATGAGCTGCAGACCTTCAAAGACAGAGCTTAAAGAGATATATCTGTAAAATATGTAGTTCATGGATAACTACTACACAGTAATCACTTTGCTAGCAACAATTTTTTATCCTTTTATCCTATTCTTAAAACACAAGTCTGAACCTTGTGTTTTAAGAATAGGATATTAGCTGAATCTGCTGATTAGTTGATTAACCCACACCCACTCTGAACCTTTTTTTCTCCTATGTGCACCCCTATGGACCATATTGTTAAATAAATTCATCATGGGAATCACTTTGCTAGCAACAATTTTTTATCCTTTTATCCTATTCTTAAAACACAAGTCTGAACCTTGTGTTTTAAGAATAGGATATTAGCTGAATCTGCTGATTAGTTGATTAACCCACACCCACTCTGAACCTTTTTTTCTCCTATGTGCACCCCTATGGACCATATTGTTAAATAAATTCATCATGGGCAGCCAGTAATTACTAGCAAAGCACAAAAGTGAAAGAACATGAAAGCAGAGAATAGTAGGGCAGATTATTTAATCATGAGGATCATAGCTGAAATTACTTACTTTTTCAGGCAAGCAGTAACCATGATCAATTGGAATGAGTATTGTTTGACCATCCTCCCCTGTGCTAATCAATATATTCCCAGCATGCCTATCTGTATTGGCCATTCTTATATCGAACACACTGATTTTGTGCACCTCCTCCACCGGGAAAGCCCCGGGACCGATGTCCTCACAGTTCCCCTCGTTCTTCATAAACATCTGTAAAGACCCGATCTTGGCATACTCCATTGCATTTTCAAACCCTTCTGGATGGTTAAATCCTTTGTGCAAGCATTGAACGATGACTGTAGGGGGGACCCCAGCAAAGCCTATAGTTTCTCCATTTACTGCCCGTGGACCACTCCTTGGATGATCCAATATGTAAGCCGCAACTTCCCTCAATGCTCCTTCTCCTACCCTTGTCCCCCTTTTTAAACCCTCACCATTCGATGACACGGGCAGCCCCTGGGGGTTATTCACAGCCATAGGCTCCTCATCAACAGGCTTAAAAACAGATACAAACTCCTGACCTGATGGATCCTGCAAAAAGTAAGTCCCTCCTGTTCCCTCAGAAGATCGGATGGGTGCATTACCTTTCTCCAATCCACCAAGTGCAGAGTTAATCATGTTCCAAAAAACCGAATTCAGCTTCACCTTAGGATTAACAATAACCGGTTCCAGCATGAAATTTCTGCCAGATCGCTCCTTTGAGAGAACAAGAACCTCTTCGGATCGGTTCTCTCCTCCATCAATTGACCTATCTCTCTTCTCAGTGGAATTTGATGCCACTACCAAAATCTCAAAATCCTTTTCCAAAGGCTTAGCCCTCACTTTGGCAGATTTTTCAACCAACAAATGGATGGCAGCATCATTATCATTACATATATCATCAACAATTTTCTGATCATCAAGCTTTTTTCCATTAAAAAAGATCTCCTGGTCCTCAACATCAACAAATCCTTTACCTTCTTTAAATATTCGTTGCTTTATGTACCCAACATTCCTAAACCTATCCACATGAAACTCAAATTCCTCTCCAGAATTGGTCCTTACAATGACAAACAAGAGATCAGAGAGCTTGAGAACCAAGTGCAAGACATTGCCCCTAGTGACCCCATAATCCTTAACAAGAGAATCATTTCTTGCCAATTCCCTCCCTCCAAAAACTAACTTCTGCTTATTCACTACAAAACCTTTCCTTGTCTGAATCCTTAGCTTCACTGCAGCTATAGAATCAGACTCGAAAACCCTCATAGGAATTGAAGAACCACCCACGCTAATATAAATTAGAATCGATGAATCCTCGATTACTGGTCCCTTTTGACCACAATAACCAGGAAGAAAATGACCTGATTCTTTAAAAATCGGACTCAAACCAACATCAACAACAGACATTTTCTCTCTCCCTCTCTAAACAGAAAGCAACAAATTTTAGGTGAAAGAGATTTAGATTTTGAATCTAAAATCCACTAAAAAGAAATGGAGTTCATTGGGTAAACCCAGAAGCCAAAAAAGAAATTTTTTTTTACCTTTTCAGCTCCTGGGTTTATCAGATTGTTGCATGCTAAAAACTTGTGTTAATGTATAAGGCCTCAAATTACGAAAAAAAAAAAGAAAAGGAAACCAGGTAGAATAGATAATCGGATTCTTACCAAAACGGAAAGAATCAAAGGTGAATAGGCAGAGGAAGTGAGCTTAAAAATCGAGTCTTTTTTGGATGAATGATTGGCAAAGCTCCAATTTTTTTCGAGTTTGCCAAGATTGGCAGCGAGAAGCGATTGTTTCGCCGAGGTTTTATCAATCGATAACGATAAACATGTCTCCGATAATAACAATAAACAAGTGGAAGAGGGAAGAGAGAAGAGAAAGCAGGATTGTAGCCGTTAGCTTTATAGAAATGTACGACCCAACGTCTTTGACGGACCGTATTTCTTGCTTTGAAGGACGACGTTAACTGTTTTTGACGATCGTTTGTTTGGTTCTGTTAAGGAGAGATAGTGTTTGCGTTTGGAGGTTTGAATGGAGCTCGTGGACTTGGAGTGAAGTTTACTAAGATGTCCTTCACATTTCCTTTTTATTTTTCTTTCACATCTCTCTCTGTTTATTTATATCTGTACATTATATTAAAAAGTTTTCTTTTTTCTTTTTATTTATTTAAGAAAAATGGAAAAGTTTTCATGCTTCAAAAAAAATCACCACAGATTGGTATCGAGTTCATAGATAATGAGGTATCGGACATGTTTTCCATTTATATCTGTATATTATACTTCACTTGGATGTAAATTGTTAATAAAAAATTTAATATTTCTTAGAAATTCTGAATTAATAACTCATGAAAATAGCTAAATTAAGTAAAAAAAATATTGAATTATTATAGATATAGAAATAAATATTGAATATAATTTTAAAGAAATATCCAAACTTATCGAATATAAAACATCTATTTTATAGTGATAACACCTCGAAATTTAGTTATATTAGAGATGATAAAATAGTGATAAATAATTAAATACTATACATTACAACGAGGAGAAGGGTATTGCAGACATTCAAAAGCAATTATATCCGTTGCATTAATTGCATATACTCATACAAAAACATGCCACCTGGCACGGAAGCATTATTCTAGTAAACGATCAGATTTAAATGACGAACTTACAGACGTTGACGTTAACGTTAACAGTCCTCTCCTGCACTAACCGGGTTACACGACTTGCTGATTCAGCGATCTAGGTGCCAAACCAGGGGCGAATTTAGAACTTGTTTGTTTTTCGTCAAAATTATTGGTTTTAAAAAATTTATTTTTTAAAAATATTTTAATATAATAATGTCAAAAATAAATTTTAAAAAATAATATATATATATATATTTATATTTATATTTATATTATTTTAAAGTATTTTTCAATTATATATATTTAAATGTGAAGATGTCAATACGTAAAAATAATTTATTATATATATTTTAATATAGGTTGTGCCTTCTAAAACTATTTAGGGAATAATTTTTTTTTAATTAAAGATGCGAATTAATTCAAAAGTATTTTTCCTATGGGAAAAAATATATAATTAAATTATTTGCAAATTGGAATCGAATGCGAAGTTTAACCATTTAGTTATTTTGAAAAAGATAGGTGATTGAGACATTTATTTATTTTTTACTGAGTAGGTATCTCATATATCAAGATTATTATTTATTTTAAAAAAAAACAGATTTTTTAATCATCCATAATCTGTACCTAAAACATTGTATTAATTTGGTCCAATCAATTAATGAAATTAAGATCAAGCAATTTGCAATGGGATTTACAGAAAAAATACAGTAAGTTTGTTAATTTTTTTATATTTTTCTTAGATGGACTACAAACAAGCTACTAGACAAAAGTGTGTAAACAGGAGGATTAATTAGATAAACAATTAAACAGGAAAGAACCTAGAAGGGGTGCAGTCCCTTTTCCTTAGTTTTTATTCTCATGAAACCTTAATTAATTAAGGTGCAAATGGCCAATTTTATTGCCGTTCCGACCGAAAAGGGTTCCTGATCCTTATTACAAATTCATGCAAGTCCTGGGCTCTTGTCGATTGTGTGTAATTTTCTGTCTCTGGTCGATGATGATTCAACTAGCTATGAATGCATCTAGATTAACACGCAAACAAGGGTTCCCAGGAGAAATGATGAGCCGAGCACATTCATGCACTGAAATATAGTTTCAATGCATCGAGATTGCCTTTATTTTCTTTATTACAAAAAGAAGAAGAAGAAGAAGAAGACAGAAATCATTAATTTAATTTAAAATTTTGTTTATTTTTGTGTTTCAAAAATGTTTTTGAAAAAAATTAAAATTTTTTATTTTTTTATTTTAAATTAATATTTTTTAAATATTTTCGGATCATTTTATATGTTGATATTAAAAATAATTTTTAAAAAAATATTATTTTAATATATTTTTAAATTAAAAATATTTTTAAAAACAACATTCGCAGTCACCCTGAATGTTCCCTGAATGTTCGCAACACAGGGAACTGAATCACGATGGTCCATGGTGCAAGAAAAAAAGTGTGGATTCGTGGGCCTTCTCTTCAGTGGTTGCATTATGTGGGACATAAATATAACATTTATGTGATCGATTAATTTGAAGATAACATTTACTTGCAGAGGAAAAAGGGCATTGCGGACCCCGTAGAGCAAAGTATCATGCTTCTCCATGTGAGCGTAGGACCACCTCTCACATTTCTAGAAGCATATAATTAGTGCTGGCAAGTTTAAGCTCTACAGTCAATATATAGAGAAAGATTTTCTAATATATATGTTGTTAATGTGAAAGTAATTAAAGGAAAAAGGAAAATTATTCATTAATAGACAAAATCATTAAAGTAAATGTAGTTATGATAAATAATTAAAATGCAATAACTTTATAAAAAAAAACAATGATTAGGTACCATTTATATTCCAAAATGATGCATTCAGAAAAGAACTCATACCTAACATTTCCCTTCAAGACATGGTACTATGAGAGAGCTTTTTAAAACATGGTTTAAACTATATTTTTTTATTTTTTTTATTTAAAATCATGTTTTATACATTAAATTTAATATTAAAAAAAATTAAAATATTATTTTAATCTATTTAAAAAAATACTTTAAAAAACAATTCTACAATTATCTGTCAGTCACCTCCAAATTGGTGAACCCACGTAAAAATAATATTTTTACCTACTACTATGTACGGGTGTCAAAAGCTAACAGGCTATCCGTACCATATCATTCTACCTACCTCACCGTCATTTCCCCCCAAAGGCAGACAGGGAACCAGCTGTCACTCTGCCCCAATAATTTACTATCTTTACCTCTACTTGACTTAATCTTCACCTTAATGACACATTTAATCCCTCTAAATCATACATTATAATTACTTTTTTTTATAACATAAATATCCGGACTATTTTACGTGTACCTCAACTAATTCTACGGGTTCTAAAATTAACAATTATGTAAGCCTCCAGTAGCCTTGAGGTTTGTAAAACTCGAACTAATAACTTCTTAAAAATAAATTTAGAACCTGACTAATTAAGTTAGACCCTTTAAAATTATGTTTAACATATCATAGTTAAAATTGTTGTGTTTAACGATAATAATTTGTTTAATTGCCTAAAATTAGCTTAATAATTCATAAAATCACCGCCAGAAGAAAAGAGTTAAAAATGGGATTTCATTTTGGCCTTGACTCCCCCACGTGCAGACAACAAGGCTTTTTTTCAGGTTATGTTTGCACACGTGTGGGTCATTGTCAGACGACGCTCCTCTCGTCTAGCCGTTAATGAAGATGCCGTTGAGGTCGGGAAAGTCCGCGTACACGTCCACTGTTTTATACTTTGGTCGTTGTCATTTATTGCTTCCGATCAATATATATCTATAAAGTCTTCTTATAGGTTTGTCTATTACTATGTAATAGACAAATTGTTAATACACAACCTTTGAAAAGGCTTATAAATTGTTCATCTTTGATTAATAGCAGTACTTGAATAGGTTTCACAGTTGGGATAGATAAATGTTTTGTCCTTTACTTTTGTTTCATAAAGAGTTATTAATCTTGTGGCCCTCTGGTTTTGCCGATTAACCTGATTTCTATTCTAGATAGGATTAAAAAAATAAAATAAAAATTAATCTAGTTTGAGTCATTCAACTAGATAACTCAAATCATGATTTGACTGATCCAATTCAGACCTTGTTAAAACATGATTTAATTTTTAATTTTTTTAAAATAATATTATTTTAATATTAAAACTGTATCATTTTAGATTAACTCGAGTTAATCCGTCCAACTTATTACATGAAACTTGAACCGACTGGGTTTAATAAATTTGGTTGCATTTCAATTTTTATTTTTCATTTCTCTCTCTTTCTTCATGGGGTGTATATATATATATATATATATATATATATATATATATATATTAAAATAAACTTGATAGTATATGTAACTCGTTTAAGGAATAACTAAAAGGAGTGTTTGGTATTGTTGTAGCTTATATTTTTTTAATCAATTACAAAGAAAAGATTATTTGGTTAGTTTTAAATGTGTCTTTGAGCCCTCACCTCTCGGATAGTACGCCTTCAAGCCCTATCTTTTTTTTTCGAGTGCGTTTTTAAGCTCTCAACCATCAAATAGTGTATTTTTTAGCCCTATCTATTTTTCTATGAATATGTTTTTTAGCCCTTGTATATTAGATAATACACTTTCTAATCATATCTCTTTCTGTTTTAGTGCGTCTCTGAACCCTTAACCATCAAATAATGCGTTTTCTAGTCCTATCTCTTTTCTTTTTAGTGCGCTTTTTAGCCCTCGTATACTAGATGGTGTGTTTTCTAACTATCTCTTTTTTAGTGCGTTTTTGTGCCCTCACATCTCACATAGTGCGTTTTCTAACCCTATCTCCTTCTGAGTGTGCTTTTGGGCTTTCATATCTCAAATAGTACGTTTTCTATCCCTATCTTTATTTCCCCTGAGTGCGTTTTTAAGCCCTCATATCTCGGATAATACGTTTTCTAGCCCTATCTTTTCTCTTTTCAAATACGTCTTCGCGCTCTCGTCTTCTAAATAGTGTGTTTATCAATCCTATCTCTTTTCAAGTGTGTCTTTGAGCCCTTATCATTCAAGATAGTGCGCATTCTAGTCTTATCATTGTCTCTCTTCCCTTGAGTGCATCTTTGAGCCCTCATCACTCAGATAATACACTTTCTAGCACTGTCTCTCTTCTTTTGACTATGTTTTCTAGCCCTCGTATACCAGATAATTTACTTTTTAGCCCTATCTCTTTCCTTTCGAGTGTGCCTTTTAGCCTTCGTTTTCTAGGTAGTGAATTTTCTAACTTTATCTCTTTCGAGTATGCCTTTGAGCCCTTATCATTAAGATAGTGTGCTTTCGAGCCCTATCTCTTCTTCTTTTTTAGTGCATTTTTAAACCCTCAACTATTAGATAGTACGCTTTCTAACCTCATCTATTTTCTTCCAAGTATGCTTTCTAGCCCTTGTACATCAAATAATGCATTTTTAGCCTTATTTCTTTCCTTTCAAGTGCATCTTTGAGCTCTCATCACTCAAAATAGTGCGCATTTTAGCCCTATCTATTTTCTTTTCAAGTTCGCCTTCAAGCCCTCATTCTTGATCTAGTAAGTCCACTATCTCTCATTCCTTTTTCTTCTTTACAAGCTTGTTATCTAAATTTTCTTATGAGACTTTTTGTCGCAAGTATTGTAAAGAGAGGGCAACTATCAAAACCTATTTTTGAGTTATTTTCCAAAATTCATCCTTTTTCCTAGTAAAAATAAAAAATAAAAGTAATAAGATTAGCGACATGGCAAAAGCTGATATATATATATATATATATATATATATATATATATATATATATAGCTAGAGTTTTGAACGAAATATAGAGCCTAATTATACTCCTATTGTATCTAAGATGGGGGAGACAATACGGATTCAAGGTCAAATTAAATAATTATTGGACAAATTTACATAAAATATTAAGTACAGGGACATAATTAGATTTTTAATAAGCCAATTTAATTTAATCATGGGCCAAATTAAAAGTTTTATTATGTTTAAGAATTAATTTAGGTCAAATTAAAAGATTTGATTAGGTGCAGGGACTTAATTATACTTTTAATGGGTCAAATTAATTTTATTAGGGACTTAATTGGTGAAAAATTAAACCCAATTTGGGCTTAATTAAAAAGATTAAAATTTTAGAGGACCAAACTTAATTTTTATAAAGTCAACTGATTAAAATTAGGAGTAAATTGCAAGAAAAACAAAGTTTAGGGTCAAATTGAAAAAAATCACAATCAAGGACCTTTTTGAAAAAGGCGTTAAACTTCAGGGACTTAATTCAGTTGAAGACAATGGTGAAATTAAAGAAATGAAAAGTTTAATGGTCAATTTACATAAATCCAAAACCAAGGACCACAATGAAAAAGACATTGAAATTCAGGGCTCATATTGAAGTTTAACAGGGGCAAAACTGCATAAAATTAAAAGTTTGAAGTCAATTAGAAATGTAATTAAAAGAAATCAAAAGTCGAATGACTAAATTGAACTTTTGTCAAGTCTTTAAATTAAAACCCTAATATGTCAAAAATATCATTTCATTTAAATGAAATAACATATTTTAACCAAAACGGCGCTGTTTTGACCAAACAATAACAAAAAAGACAGAGTCATTTGGTTACTATTCATCATCTCCTACCTTTTGCCTAAAAAAGCTACTCGGGTAGCTACATTTTCAGAGCATTTAATGCTTCATCTCTGAACCAAATTGGACAAACCATACACCCCAACGTAAATCTTATTGGTTGATTGCCCCTACAGCCACCGTGACACCGCCCTAAAGTGGCCAACCTGACCAGCCTTTAGTAACCTAATTTTACAAACCATGATGACACCTTTGAGCCAACAAGTGAGATTTGTCCTGCTTGAATCAAGGGTTAAGATTGGTCCCCAATAAAGATAAAATGTCCATCTTCCATCCCATATAAATGGAGTGGATTTCAAGCATTGAGGGACAATAAATTGAGGTGCAAACTAAACAAAAAGTCAGCCTCCCCAATCTTCTTCTTCATCTGCTAACCT